>NW_022437010.1:6018208-6067847 GCF_009761245.1 Sapajus apella | reverse complement strand
CCTCCTCCTGCCGGAAAGATGTCAGCCCCAAGATAACCTCCTCCTGCTGGAAAGATGTCAGCCCCAAGATAACCTCCTCTGCCGGAAAGATGTCAGCCCCAAGATAACCTCCCCTCCTCCCAGAGACATTCCAACCTTGCCATAAAACTTCTCCTTCACACAGAAACATTCTAAGCTTGTGATAAGCCCCCTCACCCTGAAACCAATGCGTACTCTTATGTAAGAGAAAGTGCTCCTGACCAAAATTGGCCAGAAGCCCCTCTCATGTTTGATTTAAAGTAAAATCTTTAACTGTCTTTAACTGTCATGCTGCAGTTGTTTCTTTCCTTGTAGTTTTAACTCTTAACGGTAGTGACAAACCCTATTATATGGGGCTGTAAAATTATTTAGAAGAGAGAGGATCATGCATATGCATTTCACCCGCTTGAAACTGGTTAGGAATTTACGTCTGGGATTTTTTGTTTGTTTTGCTTTATCAATTAATTTATAATCTGTTTCGCCTTTCTCTTCCCTTACCTGTCAGTCACTGGTCTTTTTAGGGATTATGGTCTTGTTGTAGGGCTATTACTATTATTATTTTTAACCAAGGTGTTGGTTACAATTTCATCTTACTAATCTGGGAAAATGTGGATCCTCCCACCTTTCAACCATCATCCCTTTCTTTTCTCAGTTCTTGCTCTGCTTCTTGAAAGTTTTTGGAACATGTCAGTGAAGAAACAGTTGAGCCCTTTTGTGAGATAAATTTCCATTTATCAGTATATGAACGGTACACATACTCCAAGCATAAATATATGATAAACTCTGTACAGACAGTGTTTGAGGAAGCCCAGCTGTTTACTTCCACAACTTGATGAAATAAATGAACAATGGACTTGAGTCTTTCTGGGCTTGGCTGGCAGCCCCCAAATCTCAATCCCTTTTTAGGAAAAGTGCACCAAGGCCAAAGTATGCAGGGAGGGTCACATGGCCCCACCAAGAGCAGATCCCATCCCTCTTCTGTCTTATCTCTGCCTCCTGAGAGCATTATGTTGAAAGACGTGAGGTCCCTGCTGCAGGAAGGAGTTTGTTAGCAAGCTCTGGCAAACATCTGGTTCCTTGAACTTCCTATATACCTCATGGTGGCAGATTTTGAAAAATTTCAGCATTTATCAAAAATGGCTTTCAGTGTTAAAAACGTTCTTTTTTAGTTTTGTTCAATCTTTTTAGTTAGGAAAGAATGGGTGATCATTTCTTGGCTACTCCACAGATGCACGGCGGAGCAGCTCCTTCTGGATCCCTCACCCCCTTGTAAGCTGGGAGCTCTGCTGCGTGCTTCTCAAATCTACTTTCTTTCCTGAGTCAAAGAGGAGAGGAACTGCTGACATCCTGTAAGCTGGAGCATCTGAAGCAAATCTATTCCTAGCTTGAATAGTGCATGTAAGGAAATTGCCAGAGTGATGCGTCACTAATTTTGCTCCCTGGTGCTAGGTGCACCTAGCAGGCATGCTGCGTACTGTTCCCTCCTGCCATCCTGTGGCGGCAGGGACTGGCATGGTCCCCACTGCTCGGCTGCCTTGGCTGCCTTGGCTGCCTGTCTGTGCAGGGGCTGGTTTCAGCTGTGTGCAGCCTCCAAACTTCAAGCACAAAGGATCACTGAGTCACTGAAGAGCAGGAGCCACAGGCACTTCTGGTAATTTATTGTAGGGCCCAGTAATCTTCCCACAGCTCAAGCAACAGGCTCCTAAACAAGTGTCAGGTAGAACTACTTGCATACATTATCAAGCCAGCCATGAAAAAATGGTTTACTTGTTTATGAACATGCCTCAATTTATCCTTTTTGATGAAAATTTTAAATGATTATTTTTCTCTATTATTAAGTTCCATAAGGAAGCATGAAGGAGAAATTACCAAATATTTGCAATACATATGATGGATAAATTGGTAAGAAAACAATATGGCAGTAGAAAAATATCAAGGATAGGCTGTTAACAAAAAGTAAGTACCAAAGTTGAATAAAAAAATTTTAAGCATCACTAATATTATAAATAAATATGAAAGCATACATTTTTAAGCATCAGTTTGGCAGAAATGGAAAAAACTCACAATACACTGTGTCAGGAAGGAACTGGGAAAAGGGCCTTCTCATGTGTTATTGATGGGGTCATTTATAGGGACAATGTTTATAACAATGTGTGATGACAGTTTGGAATATGCACACTCATTTTCTGACATAAGAATTTCTTACTTCTTAACTCATCCTAATAAGCCGACAAATCCCAAAGGAGACCCAGGCCCAGGATGGCTGAGCGCAGCGTTATTTATTTCCCAAGCCGTCAGTGGACAGCCTGCTCTGCCTCCCGGGCAACTCACAGGGTTCAGAGCTTATGCGTAGCCCCAGAGCAAACTCAAGGTACCTGGCTGGTGACTGAAAGGCCATTTCTTCTGTTCTGGGTAGAGCAGTCACAGATTCTAGAGCAGGGGCCCTGACACTTGGTGAGGAGCCTCTGCTTTGCCTTTCCCTGAAGCAAATCATTAACGTCCAGCACAGGGCAGTTGGGTCAGCTCTGCAGACAGAGCCTGGCCCCTGTGGCTGCTCTCCCCAGGACTCAGCATGTCTGCTCTGAGATCTACCTGCAGGTCCTTAGTCAGGGCAGGTCTGGTCTCCTTCCCTAACTGGCACCAGCCAGGATTAGAGACTGAGTGGCCTGGGGCTCAGAGAAACAGCCGGGCTCCTCCTTTCCTCCCTCCTGTGTCACCTTTGTTAAAGCCGGGAGTTCCAGGAGCAGCAGCCTTCTCCCTCCACCCAGGAATACTACTGGAACCAGGTAGCCATTTGGGTCACCCGAGTGCCCTCACAGCAGCAGGGTTTGCACTATTATGAATGGCATCTCCATGTGCCAGTGTCATCAGATGGTCAGAGTGGGAGTGTAGGGAGCATAGGGCAGTTGTGCTGTGGATTTTTTTTTCTAGAGGCAATATTTGGTATTAGAAACTATTTACATACACTTAGCATTAATTTACATATAATCCTCTAATAACTTCAAATACTCTTCTATTCAGCTAATTAGTGCAGCTAACCAGTGTTGTAGCCCAACCCAGCATTAAGGGCATTACATATGTGAATTACTGAGTAGATTTGTAAAATCATAATCATGGTAATGGTAAATCAGCTTAAGCTGCTCACAAATGCAGCTGGCAATAGCTGCTCCTTAGCCTTGATTCCTTATGCTGGAGTGATATCTCAATTAACAACTTCTAGGGAAATTGTACCTTCATAACTTTTGGCTGAATTAGCCTTCCAATAAAAAAAGGAAAAACAATTAACGTTCATTATCTTTCATTTTATAGGCCTGTGCTAATGCTAACAGTTGTTATTCTACTTTAATTCTGTTATTTGATACAAAATCTACATTGTTTGTCAAATTGGTTTATGAAGAGTTGAAACATCTAGGAAAGGCTGTACTGTAGATTTTGTAGATTATGTGAAGCTTGCCTGATACGATTTGGCTGTGTTTCCACCCAAATCTCATCTTGGATTGTAGTTTGCATAATCCCCATGTGTTATGGGAGGGACCTGGTGGGAGGCAATTGAATAATGAAGGCAGCTTTTTCCGTGCTGTTCTTGTGATAGTGAATATGTCTCATGAAATCTGATGGTTTTATAAAAGGAAAGCTCCCCTGCACACACTCTCTTGCCTGCCACCATGTAAGATACACCTTTGCTTCTCCTTTGCCCTCCACCATGATTGTGAGACCTTGCCAGCCGTGTGAAACTGTGAGTTCATTAAACCTCTTTTTCTTTAAAAATTACCCTGTCTTGCGTATGTCTTTATTAGCACTGTGAGAACAGATGAATGCATTGCCCTTAGGTTTACGGTGTACCACTGCAGCTGAGTTTATCTTTCCCTCCTTCTCACCTTTCTTACCCTTTATCCTGGAGTAAGTAGTCTACACCTGCCTCACTTGAGAACAGCTCAACTTGCTCTGCCACTGATGCTGTGTTGACTTCCACTTGATGGATTCTACTGGACATTGATACTGTCTTGCACATTACTGAAATGACATGCTGACTACTTTTGTGTCCAGATGACTTTCAATACCCCTTGGGGAAATTTTACCCCTTTACAGGTTGTGCAGAGAACAGGAAGATCGGTTGTCAAACAGTAAAAGACTTCTTGGAATTCATGTCATTCTTTGCATTCACCTTAAGATACTGATGTTGATAGATTTTTGATAACTAAATGTATTCGTTTTGTTTTTGTTTCTATTTAGTCACTTATTCATTTAAAGTCTACATGTTAGCTTTGGTTTCTTTTTAAGGAGTTAGGAAAATAATTTTAGCAAGAGAATGCGCAGTCTCCCTCCTTGTTTACCCTTCTCCCCAAAGCACTGTTGCCCATGTTGGTTGAGAGTGTTGGTCTAGGGAATAATTTTTGATTCTTCATAATTTTACAGTCATGCTCTTCCATGAGTTTTAAGCATGAATGATATAAAGATGGGGGTTTTGTCTTTTGTTTTTAACAATGAGACCTTGAAACAGACTGTTCTTTAGCGGTGTCATGTCATGAAAGATGAACAGCTTGAGATTCAGGGGACCCAGGTTCTGGCTGAGCTCTGTGCTCATGAGCTCCCATACGACAGGGGCCAATCTCTGCCTCCATTTCGTAAACTGATCCCTCTGGTCCATCATGTCTCTGACATCCACTAAGGCTATATCTTTTCATTAGTTTTGCTGTATAGTTTGAACTAGAACTGATGGCAGTGTATTTATGGTATCTTGGTGCCTCCTATCTTACCCCATTGACTTTTAAGATTTTATGGGAAATTAAGTTAGAGGTTCTTAAAAATAAAAGAAAAAAAAACCTAACATGTAGACTTTTTTCTCTGCAGCCCCATGTCCTGGAACTTTTAACCTGACTGTTAATAATGGAGATATTTCTTACTACAATTTACCCAGTTTTCTGCCAAAGAGCTCATTTTTCGCACTCCTTCTCCAGACATGACCTTATAAATTTTTGCCAGAGGTGAAGTGGGATTAGTGTGGTTGAGCAGTTTGAGGGAGTATCTTGTCTCTATAACTTTCCAAAATTGTCCTCTCCTGTGTGGTGGGTAGGTTCTGTGATATTAGAGTGCTGTGTTTCAGTGATAGTGTAGCCTGATCGATTTCTAAAGTCCCTGCTAGATGTTGTTTCTATACAAAAAACTGTGGCTACCAACCAACTTATAAACAAGTTGATTGGAGGCAATCCTTTTGTAATGTGAGGTAAACCACGTGATAAAATGTTTTAAAATTAGTGTAGCGTATCAATTTGTAAAACAAGTCATATGCCTTATTCAGTTTCTTCCAGTGTCAGACTGATGCTTTAAAATCATGAATGGTGATTGAGATCTGGAATAAATTCCCTAGTATTTTTCAACTGTCTGCTTGTTGCCCTGGCATGGTCGATGTGCTTCCAACTTGTAGTTTTGTTTTTGTTTTAATTAAACTTGTGACAACAAATGTATGAGTTTTAAAAATTTTTTTATGCCAACCAATCATCCAAGTCTCTGGACACCAACTGAGTGTCCTGCAATTCAGTTCTCACACTGTCTGGGGTTAGCCCAGACACCACAGGTTAAAAACTGTCTCACAAGATTACCTGGAGTGGAGTCCCCAGTTGCAAGTCCCATGTTATCACCTGCAGTTTTGACCAACCAGCTATAAATTGGGAGTTCCCTTGATTGTTTGCTAGAAGGTTTTCCAGAACTCAGGAAAGCACTGTACTTACTACTAACAGTTAATTATAAAGGATGAAATCTGAGGGTTTTACGAAAGGAAAGCTCTCCTGTACACACCCTTTCCTGCTGCCATGTAAGATACGCCTTTGCCTCTCCTTTGCCTTCCGCCATGATTGTGAGGCCTTGCCAGCCATGTGACATTGTGGGTTCATTAAACCTCTTTTTCTTAATAAATTACCCAGACTTGGATATGTCTTTATTAGCACTGTGAGAACAGACGAATGCATTGCCCTTAGGTTTACAGTGTACCACCTTTTAATTAAACTTGTGACAACTTGTTTCTGTACAGAAAACTATGGCTACCAACCCAGGAGGAGACCCACAGGGTGACGAGGTCTGGGTATGATGCCTCCATGCTGTCTCATGGCACACCACTCTCCCAGCACTTTGATGTTTTCACCAGCCGGGAAGCTTTCTCCACTCTGTGGGTCAGAGGTTTTTGCCGAGATTTAATTGTAATGACATGGTAGATTACATCATTGGCTCTTGGTCATTGTGTTAATCTCCAGCCCCTTTCCCCTTTCAGTTCTTGCTTCGCTATTTCTTGAGACCTGTGTCCATCCTGAAGCTGTTTCTTGGGCCACCAAGAGTGGCCTTATGAGAATAAAACATACTCTTAGCTTCCTAGAAATTTCACGGGATTTAGTTCTCAGTCAGGAACTGGGGACAAACACCAAATTTTAGAACACAAACTGCTCCTATTCCTATCAATCGAGATACTATAAAGATTTTAGGAGCCCCTTGATGAGAATCTGGGACAGTGGCCAAATATCTATGTAGATATTGTTATATCAGAGTAGAGTGTTGTCTTCTAAATCTTAACTATCCTCGTTTTTTTCTTTTGTAATTTCCATTTCTTTGAACATCTCTGAGACCTACTTTGCCATGTAGATTTTTGCTTTTTCAATTTTACATCCCGAAGTAGGTTTTAAGTCCCACGAGAGAGGAGATGTAGCTTATGCTGCTTCTGTGCTGGTGGCTCCATTCGGCTCAGTGTTATGTATCCCAAGAGGAACCTACGTTTCTTTTGCTGGATCCACGGGTACCCCAGGAACATTGAGGGTAATGTGTGGAGCCTTGCCTCCTATACAGTTATGATATAGGCCAGGAGGATAACTGTAGCACATCTTCATGGAGTTGTAATCTTACCCAAAGCTTTGGAGGAAATAAAAACAAATACAGGAATATTATGTAGTAGCAAATGATTCACAAACAGGTGGCATCAATGAAATTTTATGTTCATTAACAGATACCTTTGGATTACGCATGTTTCCTCAGAGATATATTCATTTACTCTTCTCTAATGAGGTAGTTAAATTTGAGAAGTCAGAATATGCATGTATTTGAGTGTGTAGTTTGTAAATTCTATGGGAGTAAATGTTACTGTAGTAGACATTAATTCAGTAATTCTTGGCTGGGCTGTGTGGGTCACGCCTATAATCCTAGTAGTTTGGAACTCCGAGGCAGGAGGATTGCCTGAACTCAGGAGTTCTAGAGCAGCCTGGGCAACATGGTAAAACCCTGTTTCCAAAAAATATCAAAAATTAGCCAGGTGTGATGGTGCAGTCTGTAGTCCCAGCTCTGTGGGGGGCTGAAGCTGGAGAATTGCTTGAGCCTGGGAGGTTGACGGCGCAGTGAGCCGAGATCACGCCACTGCACTCCAGCCTGGGTGACAGAGTGAAACTCTGTCTCAGAAAAAAAAAAATGATCAATGGTCTTATTCTACGTATTTTTTTGAGTCTTATTTCTACGATGTTTTCAATTTTACTCAGATGGGCTTTAACAGATTTAATTTTCTCTTTTATTTTGCTTGGCTGTCTTAATCATGGCCTTCTTCATTTTAATGTTGCCTCATTCAAAGAGTTTTTGCCTGACTGATGAGTTGTAGTTTTAAAGTGCTATGTATTTAGATATTCATAGCAAGAGATTAAACTGAGCTGTGAATCACATCTCTGGGAGCATTCACATGTCCCTGTGTTCCCATGTCCAGCCTGCCAAATTATGCCCCTTAGGATTCCCTGGCCACAGGGAAGGGCTTCAATAATAGTGTTGTGGTGGTGGAGATTTTCTCCTATCCGGCCACGTAAGTTAACTTACTTGGTGTCTTGTTCACATTTGTTTCTAGTTCCCCTGGTGATATGAGGGCCAATAGTGAAATAGCAAAGGTTAGATATGAAGTTGGACAGGCATAAGGGAGAGCTAGGGATTAGCCAGCCAGTTTCACCTCAGCTGATATTGTTACTGGATCAGAGTGGGGTTGAGTCTGAAAGGCAGAGCGAGGTCAACATTGACAGAATTGGACTAAAAACAATGTGTGGGAAATAATTTAGCATTATCAAAGTGAATTTCAGAGAGCATCAGCTGCTTCTTGGGGCCTGGGTTCACACCTCTGTAGTCACTGGTTTTAAAGAGGGCTTTGCCTTTTGAATCCTACTCTGAACCTATTTCCTGACATTGCTGAGGTCCTTTTTGATCTCCAAGAGAACCTGAGTGAGGGTATGTGCATGGGTTAGTGAATTGGCTCTCGTTTCTTGAGCCCTAATATGCCATGGCACAGCTGCTCTGGTACTCACTGTAAATACATTATTTCATTGAGTTTTCAAAGAAGCTCAGTGAAATAGATATTCCTGATCTCCTTTAGTTTCAAACAGGAAACTAAATCCCTGAGAGGTCACATGATTTGCCCAGGCTTCAGGTTAAATTTGGCAAGTATCGGTGCTGAGATTCAGACCCAGGACCTTGTGACTTTAGAGACAGGCTCTCATCTTGCTCCAGTGATAGTCACTGAGCACCCAGTATATAGCAAGCAGGGTTGTGTGCTGGAAATATCAAGAAGAGTGAAGCCACCCACATTGCAGGGGCATAGTACATCATCTTCAGCAGAATGCTAAGGAGGTTCCAAAATGACTTAATTGAAAGCACTGCATAAATGCATGACATTAGGCTGGCAATAGTTTCCTGCCAATATATGAAGTGCTAAGAATCAATAGAAATAAATACATGGTTATAAAAAAGAAATGAGCAGAGCCATAGAAAGGCTAATTGAAAGCAGGGAATGTTAGGAAACTAGCAGATTTATTTTATGTGAAGTTTGGAAGATACTGCTCTAGCAGTTTTTGGCTGATTTTGATGATTGAGGTTCTACCTAAAGTAGCTGAGTTACTCAGATTAACATCAGTTGCTTTATTTAAAACCATGTTAGCTCAGAGAACCTTACTTTGAATACCCTTGAAGGTATACACCTATTTATGTTGGATGTAAGATGTCACAGAGTCAAAGGAAACAAATGAAACAAGGGCAGTGTTATGTGATTTCAACACCACTTGTCTGAATATTGCACATACTGTGCCCAGGGGGTTAGTGGTGATATGTGCATGACACATAGGGCAAACGCTTTCATGGAGGGATGATTAGAATCAAGGGATGAACTGCATTAAAAAGGTAATGGCTCCAGTATTGAGTATAGAAGAGTGAATACTGAACATTTGTTTTTATGGAGCAAAAGGAGTTATGCTTAGTTGACCCAACTCTTAGGTTTATAGACCAAATCAAGAATGTTATACAAATATTGACTTTCTTATATGATCTTTTGAAAGGAGTAACATAATACTTTTTTTTTTTGGCATTGGTAACTTCTAAAGTGTACCATTCTGCTTTCTGAATTGTCTTGACGTTTTCATCACCAAGTACTTTTTTTATTGTTTTAATGGAGTTATGGCAGTGAAATTAGAAAACTAAAAGATTTGATCAGCAGCCAATAATTAAGTGATACTGTATATTTTGGTCTTACTTGAAATAGATGGGAAGGGAGTGGAAGGAGACTTGTGTCTCTAGCTTCATACCTGTCCCGTTTCATCGGCATAGCCTTGATGACCATTTTGCAGATAAGGACCTTCTGATTTTTTAAGAGGTTGAATGAATTTGCTTGTTAAGATGCTGTCAGAATTTGAGCCCAGGACTGTTTCTTTCAAAACCCTTTCTTTTGCTGGAATGTGCTGCTTCCTCCGGTTTGAAATGACTGAACTGTAATGACAAGAAAGATTATAAAACATGAAGTGGGAAAGCTATGGTTATTTTCTGACTTATTTTGAGCAATGCTATCATATTAAGTAGTTACTTTATAGATTGTAGACATATCTGAGGAACATCCTACCTTGCTGGGCAATGAGGATATATTCACCTTGAGCAGAGGCAGGTGTACTTCTGAATTGCTGGTGGCTGAGTACAATTGAGTTTCCAGATGTTCTTTTTGGCAACTATACTTTTAAAACTCTACTCTAGCCGCTGTTTTGATTCTCTTCTTTGACTGGCCTTTATGTATTTTGTGCAGTCCCTAGCCAGTTGTTAGACCTATACCTTACCATGTAATTCTCTATTGACTTGAGCTCTGCTGTTGTGGACTTTGTATGTCATCATCTACCATCTGCTGCATCATCCCTGTTTGTTTCAGGCTCTTTTAGTGTGACTCATCATTAAATATCCACTTGGAACCTCACCTCTCCCAGGAAGGTCTTCCCTGGCATCCTCTACATTGCTGCTCTTCCTCCTAAACCTCCAAGGGACTTGATGCCTGCCCTCTTGTTAATAATATGCTCTGTTTGAAATGTATTTATGTTTCCCTATGAATACGGTGGCCCTCTGGCTTCATACATTTTAAAATGTTTGCAGTCAGGGATGATGATGTAAACAACAGTATTTTGCAAAGTAGAACTTATTTTTTAAAGTCCTCTCACATTAGCACTTAGTGTACAGTAACTATTGTAGTAAAACTACTTGGCAGTTTAGCGGTCAAATCGTTTAATCACAGTGGTGGTACAAAGGGCGCAGGGAGTTTGGCACTTGTGCATTGTTGATGGGAGTCCTAACTGGCGCACTGCTTCTTAGAAGATCTCTTTGGCCCTGTCTGTTAAAATGTAAAACACACAAACCATTTGACTAGCAATTCAGCTTTCAGGAATTTATTCTAAAAATACTTGCAAGTGTATGAAAAGATACAAGTATGTCTTTTATAGAGTTACTGATTTTAGCAAAATATTGGAAACAAATGTTCATCAATAAGGAAATGGCTAAGTTAACATGGGCTTTCCTATATGGAATACTTGGCACCATTGAAAAGAATGAGATAGATCGCTATGCACTACTATACTGCTGTGGAAAGTCACCGTTTTAATTCTTACCAGACAAGAACAGGTGCAGAGCAGCTTGCTAACGTTTGTTTGGAAATCAAGTCTGGTGGAAGATGGGGATGTATACTTATACATACAAGATGATGTAAAGTGTGAAATATTTAATAGTTTTGGGGCTTTAGTTTAAAATTTATGATTTTATTCTCCTCTGTAATATTTCCCCATTTGTCTTTAACATAAAATAATTAGAAATCACTTAATATCAGGAAAACAATCCAAAAATATTATCTCTGCAGGAATAAAATATTATTCTGTCAAAATGTGTAGTCTTGGCATATGAGCCATATTTATCTTGGGGCAGTGTGGAACAACTGCTTCCCAGCTCCATGTGTAGGCAAGCCCTATTTTGAGAAGCAAAGCTTTCTATCTATAAATTAAGGTTTGGATATGATATTGCTTTTTGATGGTTTCTGTGATGGTGTGATGATTTCTTTTAAGTTGATGAAACTGAATTTGGCTTCTAAGGCATGTTACCATCTGTTGACATTTGACCTGTGAGAGCATTAGTTCCCTGACACACTTATGACTGTACTTTAGGAAGGTGTAGTCTGAATTCCTACTTCCAAATCAGTGTCCTCACTCCAGGATTTTCGTTGCTTTAAGTGACTCAAGTATTTGCAAAGCCCATATCCATTTCAGTTCTGCTTCCATCTGATCCTTTGTGATCTGTTTAACAGCCCAGGCCTGAAAGAGAAACAGAGAGGGGAAATGAGAATAAGAAATGAATCAGTGCCAGGCAGGGACCCAGAGTTAACTATACAGGTGCTTTATGTTGATGTTTCTTCTTCAGTGTTGAAAGCTTACTAGATTGATGGACTTTTTTTCATCTTTGTATCTTGCACTTACATATTGATGTCATATATATATTTTTACCAATATTGAAATGTAGCATTGATTTGATTAATTATACAAACTTACCATTCAGATAGAAACTGTTTCAAGCTCTTTTTTTTTTTTTTTTTTGGAAAAAATATTCGTAGGTAAATATTAACATGTTATTAAGCAATTAGCAAATAGTTGTAATGTAAGTCAGTTTTCTGTAATACTTTATCACTGCTGTTTGATGACATCAAGTTTTATTGGGTGATTCAGTGTATAAGAGTGTCATAAATGAGCTTTTCACTATTACTGGAGATTTAAGGTTTTGGAGAAATTGTGTGACCAGTAATCAAAAGGTATAAAACATTTAATCAAATGGAAAATTAAAAATTGTTAACATTTGAGATGTAAATATAGGCCTCATTTTAATTTAGTTCTATTGTCAGGTAGCAGCACACTATGTGTAGTAGATAGTGGTACCTGTGCTTTTAATTCCATTCTTTTCATACTTCTGAGGTAGATATTTTGCTTTGTATAGAGGAGAAGAGAGAGGAATAGATTTTATTGTTTAGCCTGTGCTGAGTCTGCCTGAGGGGCTTCCCCACTTGCCCACTGTCTTTCTAGTGCAGACTCAGAGGGGCAGTGGACCTGTTTCTTCAGTACAGAGCTCTCTTAAGACTTGATAGGAAAATTTGCAGAGGTATAAGTGTAGTTGAACCATTAATTCTCAGGCGGCTTTTTTCCTATTGTGTTTTATTTTTATTTGTCAGATACTTTTAGTATCTGACAAATAAACAAACCGAAAGGTAAGATTGGTTTTGGGTAAAAACACTCAGAGAGGAGGAAAAAAACAACCTTAGTTCTAAATATATCACTTCAGGGTTATAAAGTAAGACAGCCTTTTTTTCTGGAAGAACAGAGACATGGCAGTCTGATGGATTTTAAAAGTCTCAGTGACTTTATTTTATACCCATATAACTAGAAGCTGTGAGTCTTTTCAGAGTGTTTCTAAAACCAAAGACTCGTCTTTAAATATGTGGATCTTATAAACCTATGGTCAAATAACATATCAAAAGTCCAGAATTTTTAAAATTTACTTTTCATTTTTTTATTTTTAAATTTTTTTAATTTTAAAAATTATTGCGGGTACATAGTAGGTGTTTCTATTTATGGGTACATGAGATGTTTTGATACAGGCATGCAATGTGAAATAAGCACATCATGGGAAATGGGGTATCCTCAAACATTTACCCTTGAATTATGAACAATCCAATTTATACTCTTTATTTTAAAATATAGTTGTTACTGACTATAGTCACCCTATTGTGCTATCAAATCGTAGGTCTTATTCATTCTTTGTATTTTTCCAGATTTGTTTTTGAAAGAAAATGTATGCGTGTGTTTCCTCATTCACTGCAGATGTTTTCCCAAATTTTTTTTTTGTCCTTTCAAATTTTTGATGTTTGTAAACATCAGAAGTTTTAAATTTTCATGTGGTCAAATTTATATATCTTTCATTTGATTTTGTTTACTTCTTTTGAATTTCTTTTGTAAAATAGTTATTCCTAACACAAAATGAGTTAAAGAATTACCAGTATTTTTTGTTTGTTTTTCTTTTTAAACAAGTGGTAGAACTCTGTACTTTTTTTTGAATTTCCTTTGTAAAATAGTTATTGTTAACACAAAAATCTGTTTAAAGAATTACCCTTATTTTTTGTTTGTTTTTCTTTTTAAACAAGTAGTAGAACTCTGGACTTTCTATTTTGGTACATGTCAGGAACTAAATGTCACTTTTTAAAAAATCCAAATAGTTTTTCAACATCATTTTGTATGTAATTTATTTCTTCTATATAGATTTATGAGATTATATGTGTGTGTGTGTAAATATAATGTATATATGGAGAGAGACAGAATTAATATATCAGAGTTTGTTTGCTGTGTCAACTCTTGTGTTAGTAGTTTTCATTATTGTTGCTCTTGCTATTCTTTTTTTTTTAAAAATTCCTGGCTCCTGTCAATTGTTTAATCTTTAAACAAACTTGGGAGTCATTTTCACAAGTCTTTCTCCTAATTTTCCTCTTTCTTCTGCAGACCTTTTCACTGTCAATTCCATGAAAATAATTTGGGTGGAGCTGGCATTTTATACTACTCCATCTTCATATACAACAAATATCTCCTTTTTAAATTCTGATTTTCTTTCATGGTTTCTTATAAAGTTTTCTGACTTGTTTCACACAGGCCCCTTTATGTATTTGTTATTGTAAAGGATGTTTTTCATTATAGCTTTATTTATTGTTGGTAATTGCTGGGATTTAAGCTGTTGATTTTTCAAAATTATAAGTTAATTCCCTTCACCAGGCTATTATTTTTTCTAATAGTTCATGAGTTGATTCACTTGAGTGTTCTGGATATAACATTGTGTGTGGCCAAAAATGGTATCTTGGTTTCTTCCTTCTACTAGTCACATTCCATTACTGCCTATCTAATGTTTTCACGTTGGCTAAAGTCCTACAAGTTTTAGAAATGATTGGCTGTAAAGTGCCTATTCACTGTTAGGAATGATTCTGTAACTCATCCAGAGACCACAGATTACTGTGAAGAAAGGCTTCTGGGAAAGCATCAAGTTTAGTTGGTAACAATCAATGATATCTTTTCATATTTTTGGCAGAACAATGAGAATTTTAGGGAAAATTTATTAAAATAGTACCTTTGAGAACTTAAAGCAGATTTAAAAATAGATAATTGTATATTTTTATCCTTTTTCTGTTTCTGGATGGAAACTTGGTGATGTTGAGAAAGAGAAACTTAGAATTAAAAAATAAAGAGTTCACTGATTCAAAACCCAAGTTTTATGGATGATTGTTTTAATAGACCTGTAGAGTATAGAATAAAATAGTTTGGGTTTTTTCACTAGATTCAGGCAGAGTTATCTTTTTAAAAAATTATTCCTGTGACTTTCCTCCTAACTAAATTGCTCTTATGATGTGCTGTTTTGAATTTCCTGAATTGTGTACTGCACTTTTGTTTTTACTAAAGCTGAAAAACATCTATCTGTTTGCTCTCTGGTATGTTTTCGTCTCCCTTTCTGGACACTTTCTTGTATGCAGATGTGCTGTCTTTCTTTTCTTCTCAGCAATCTTTTGCATAGCCTTTCAGATGTCCTGCAGTCCTGAGCATAATCCATATGGAACATGGCCTTGTCCAGGTCGCCCAATGGCAGGGAGTTTCCTCCCACTCTTTCCTCTGCTCTAAAATGCCCTCCCTTTTCCCCACCCACCCAGCCTACCTGCACAAAAGTTGGCCTCTTTGAAAGAGCTCTCTGATTATCTCAAGTATGAGTTTTTGGATTTGCAGGGCACTTTATGGCATTCTGTATGGTATTTAGTACTCTGTAGCTTGCATTCTGTGTATTTGAGACATGTTTATAGATTGGCACAGTGTTTTCATGGCTACATCACGTTCTCCATGAATCTTCCGTGCTTAGTATCACCCTAGTTTGTAGAACAAGTGAGTGCAGGGCTGTTGTACTTTGTTGCTCAGTGTCTTGGAACATGCAGTTTTCTTGAGGTTTTCTTATACAGTCCTCAGATTTACTAGCCTTCCCTCAATATACTGTTATTTTCAAAAATATTGTATTAGTGACTCAAGATATGTACGGTTATATGCTTTTCATTTTTTATTAGTGTCATATGTTGCTATTGGTAAAAATGAGTTGAAACAGCTTATATTTTTATATGGCCTTTTCATTTCAAACATTTAAAAAAATTGCTCTAAAAATATACTGATCAGAAAAAATGCAAGATGATAAAAATACAGCTGTGGCCAAAGCCAGGACTTTGCGTCCAGTGGCATGGCTATACTGCTCTGTCAGTATTTTATATCCTCTTATGAAAAATATTGTACCGTAGTGCCAATGTGTAATGTTTTGGAAATTGTCATGTAACTGGGAAAGTTTTATCTCAGTAACAGTTTTACCTAGCAAATATTCCTAATTGGCTCAAAAATAACTATTTTTTAAAATCATGTTTAATAATATTAATGATGATGTCAAAAATGAAATCAGGGGAAATTAGCACTTTTTTTTTTTTTTTATTGTGCAATTAACCAAAGGTTAATTCACAAACCAGGAGACTTCTTTTTTTTTGAGACAGGGTCTCGCCTTGTCAGCCAGACTGGAGTGCAGTGGTGGAAACACGGTTCACTACAGCCTTGACCTCCCGGGCTCAAGTGATCCTCCCACCTCAGCTGGCAGTAGCTGGGACCACGGGTACATGCCACTGTGTCTGGCTAATTTTTATATTTTTTGTAGAGATGGCTTTGTTGCCCAAGCTGGTCTCAAACTCCTGAACTCAAGCAATCCACCTGCCTTGGCCTCCCACAGTGGTGGGATTATAGGCATGAACCATGGCACCTGGCCAAACCAGGTGTCTTCAAACAGATAGTGGTAAGAAACTTGGCTCACAGCAACTTATAAAGCATAAACGAAGAAGTACATTAATCTCTGTTGCTGTTATTGTAATCTTACATTCCTTTTTGGGCAAGTAGAGCTGTAAACCTTATTTGCTTGTAGATGATTTGTTCAATTTTATCGTGGTGATAAGGACAGAGAGCTTAAGTTTTGTTTATGGCCAGCATTTTGCAGAAGTCGGGGTAGCTTCAGTTTCTCTTATATGGCTATGGGTAGTTGGCCTAAGGTTATGCCCACACTGTGGCCTCCATTTGATTTTTCTTTAACAATAAAAACAGTACTAATATCAACCAAATACTGAGTTCTTACTAGGTGCCTTTCATATGTGTTTATCACAGTGACCCAGAATTGACGTTGAGTCTGCTTTGCTATGCATTTGCTATGCAATGATGAGGCCATACTTTGTGAAAGGTAGCAGCTAGTTACCTGTGACATGTTTTCCCCATGGCCTTGCTTCTGTCAAATCCCCCACATGTCCAGGAAGCAGGCTTTGTTACATGAACTGGAGTGTCAGCATGTGTTCAGAAGGATGAGTGTTTACACCCTAGAAATAGCTCAAGTATACTGATTATTTATTAGGTCAGATAGAAAATTCTAACTCTTGGCAAAGGTTAATCCTACTGTGATTTTATTCCTAAGGTCTCAGAATGCTTTTACAAGAAAGATCACCTTTTTTCTCTCATCTTCATGGTTTTCATGTAAATACATGAGCCCATAAAGTTTGAAATGATTTTTCTTAAAAATGAATCAGCATTATCTGGGTTTTTTAAAAAAACATTTTTGGCATATATTTTCCTAATATTAGGAATGATTAGAACATCAACAGTGCTATAAATGATATAGAATAAATACAAAGATGGAAGTAGGTCTCAGGAAATGGCTACATTAAGCTCCCCTGTTCTTTCAGTAGAAACCCGGGATGCTCCCGGTTGTTTCCTATCAAGGCTAAGCCATCTTCTGCCCTCCTGCCTGGGTGCTGCTGTAGTTGTAAATGAATTGGCTGTTGCAGGGAGGAGGAGCCATCTGCCTGGGGGTTTGACAGAGAACAGAAAACACAAAATGGATCAGGAAATATTTTTATTGACTCAGTTTTATATGCATGCATTGTTTCACTTTCATTTGCCTGCTATGTGGCCATGGGGAGAGATTTTTTTTTTCCTATGAGAGCAGTTGTTTTGAGGAAACTGAGAAGTTTTTTCTGGGAGACAGTGGGTGGGTTTGACAGCTCCCTCTTTCCCTCATCAGTGTCCCAGCTGCCCTTGACCTGCCTACAGTGCAAAACATCAATAGGCCCCTAATCGTCTACAGATTTGTGATATTTTCATATGGTTCTGATTTTCTTCTTTTTTTGAGACAGAATCTTGTTCTGCTGCCAGGCGCCAGGCTGGAGTGCAGTGGTGCGATCTTGGCTCACTGCAACCTCCGCCTCCTGGTTCAAGCATTTCTCCTGCCTCAGCCTCCCAAGAAGCTGGGACTACAGGCATGCGCTGCCACACCCAGCAAATTTTTGTATTTTTTAGTAGAGACGGGGTTTCAACATGTTACCAGGCCAGAATGGTCTCGATCTCTTGATCTCGTGATCCGCCCGCCTCAGTCTCCCAAAGTGCTGGGATTGCAGGCATGAGCCACCGCACCGGACCCTGATTTTCTACTCTTCTACTCTTATTTGTTTCCCTACTTGGGACTCTTTGTTTTTATTTTTTATCATAACTTTATTTATTTATTTATGAATGACAGAGTCTTGCTCTGTTGCGCAGGCTGGAGTGCAGTGGCGTGATCTCGGCTCATGACAACCTCCACCTCTTAGGTTCAAGCGATTCTCCTGCCTTAGTCTCCCAAGTAGCTGGGATTAAAAGTGCCCACCACCGCACTTGGCTGATTTTTGTATTTTCAGTAGAGATGGGGTTTTACCATGTTGGCCAGGCTGGTCATGAAGTCATGACCTCAAGTGATCCACCTGCCTTGGCCTCTTAAAAAGTGCAAAGATTATAGGTATGAGCCACTGTGTCTGGCTAATTTTTTTTTTTTTAATCATAACTTTATATTCTGCTGTAAGCTGATTTTAATTATTTAAGAGGAAGGTAAAAAAAATAATTTCTAGTTCTTACCTTAGCTGAGAAAAATGAGATAGTTAATAAAATATACCAGGTCAAATTACATTGCAAGTAAGAAAACTTGGTTTCTTTGTGAGGATCTGAATAGCTCAAGTAGAATCACATTATCACATTGGAAAGCATCTTAAAGAAAATAAAGACTAATGCGGTCATCTTTTAGAAGAGGAAACTGAGACCTAGAAGATTCAACTTAAAGTTTGTAATACTAGCTATTGATGGGTTTTCCACAACCTGACAGTGTGACTTTCATGCAACAACACTTTCAAATATTAAAAATTAGGTATCCTCAAACCACCTTTCCTAGGCCTAATTGGGACTTCCATGCATCAGCTGATCAACAAACATTCTACTACTTCATTATAGTCAAGCACAATAATAAACAGTTTCACTTTGCCAAGCACTATTTATTTGCACAATTATTTGAATACTGTGGTGCATTTATTCATATTAGTTTCTAAAAATGAACAGAAATGGTAAAATGTAAGTGCTGATACTAACAGCCAGACAACTGAGACAATGATGGACACAGTCATGGTCGACTAGACAAGTGACTCATGGTCAACTAGACAGTTATGGAATATAAGCTGATCCACTCAGTGCACAAAGGGGTAAAATTTAAACATAGCCCAAATTCCAAGACTATAATGTCCAAGCGATGAGGGGAAGTGAGAGAGAATTGAGAAAAGATCACTAAAATATGAAACGAAAATTATTATTAGAATATCCTGGGAACTCAAATACAGGGAAAGAGTTCATGGGGTCCATTCACTAGGCATACAGCTTACTAAAGACTCATCATCAACAGAAGGTAGCTAGTGCCTCACAAGAAAAAAGACCTCATTAAAATCTACGTCACTCATTTCTGCCCTACCCTGTACAAAATGGCCATTGATAACTCCTTTCAGTTAATAATGGTAGTAATAATTTATTCTACCAATTAGAGATGGTACTACTGCTGACAAAACTGTGCACTTCAGTATTTTTGATGTTGTTTTAGGCATGTACATTCCATAGCAGTTGGACATAAAATATACGTTTTATAACTAGAAATTTTACCCATTTTTAGTTCTGTGGAACACGTAAACCCAGTGTTGAACTCCTGTACATTAAGTTTTTAATCACCTTTTGCAGGAATGTGTCATGAATGAAAGTGGAGGATGAGCTGGTATGACACGGATCCTGTCTGGGGATTCTCCTGTGGGATGGAGAGGGCCTTTGCCTTCGTAGCTGTCTAGTGTACTGATGTTCATGCCCCTCTGCCCAAGTCTGTGGTGTCAGTTTTACCACTTGAGAATTTAAAAAATGAAGCTTCCCTCCCTAGTCCCTTTAAAAGAAAAAAAATAACTTAAATTAGCTCAAATTCTAACCATAGGTATAAGTGGTCCTTGTGCATGGCAATGGCTAAGAATGGGCACTGTTTGCTTCTGGGGTATCCTCTGTTTTTGCTGTGAGCTGCGTGGCAGCTGTGCCTTTCCATGCTTCTCTTCGGAGGCCTGTTTCTGGGTATTTGTTCACCTCAATGGATGCTTAGATTTTCGTTCACCAAATGACACAGAAGTCACTGCATTTGATGTGGTGACCTCAGAAAAAGTGGCCTCCAGGTCTAGTTTATCTAAGTCAGAAACTGTGATTCAGGAAGGCCACTGCAACTGTTACCTGTAGAGAGGCTGGCGGAGGCAAGGACCTGGTTCCTGTGGGAGTATCTGCTTGCTAATATCATTGCTGCACAGGAATGGTTCCTGGAGATGGTAGCACACAGGCCCAGGGAGGAAATGACAGGGATTTGTAACATCACACTGACCTGAAGGAAGGCCCTCACGTACATACATACTTCTTCTCGTTATGTCTTGGATAATCCATGTCCTCTTGAGTATACTGTACCTCCCTAATCCGCTGGGCTGAAAGGCCAAGTGCAGTCAACTGAACCTATGCTCACTTTGAGTGGTTTAGGGAGGAGGCAGTGTATTATGGAAGCATCTCCTTAAAACCTTTGTCTGTATGAAAGGACACACTGAACCAACTGATAAAATCTGCTCCACTAACCAGCGGCAGTGAAGTGAGAGTGAGCATGGTTGGCTTAGATACTGACATTTATCCATCAACCAAATTCAGTGGAAAAAGTATGGGCACTGGAGTTAGCTCTGGATTTCCGATGCTTGCCAGTCCCGCTTCTTTGCTATGTTACCACAGTGCCTTGTTTTTTTTTTTCTGTCTCTCTCTCTTTTTTTTTTTTTTTTTGAGATGAAATCTCGTTCTGTTGCTCAGACTGGAATGCAGTGGTGTGATCTCAGCTCAGCTCACTGCAACTTCCACCTCCCGGGTTCAAGTAGTTCCCCTGCCCCAGCCTCCCAAATAGCTGGGACTACAGGCTTACACCATCACACCCAACTAAGTTTTTTTTTTTTTTTTTTTTTTTTGTATTTTTAGTAGAGATGGGGTTTTACCATGTTAGCCAGGCTGGTCTTGAACTCCTGATCTCACTCGTTTGCCCACGTTGGCCTTCCAAAGTGCTGGGATTACAGGCATGAGCCAGCACGCCTGATCAATGTGTTATCTTTCTATAATGTAATATTGATCTTGAATTATGATGGTTAGTAGTTGAGACAATGCATGTGAAGTGCCTGGTTGGTGACTACAGAAATATAATAATAATAATAAAATGCCGTTACGATTATTTTATTATGTGTCTGTTCTTCCGCCAGATGTTTTGCTGGAGGTGTTAGCAGGAAGGTAACCAGCTTTTAGAGACGTTCCTCTTTGATCTTCTACAGAGGCACAAAACCTTAAAGGCAAGCTGCTATTTTGATTTTGAACAATCTCAGAAAGACCTAGGACTGCACAGATTGTAGAACTGCTATTTAAGCAGAGTATGTTTGGCAGGAGTGTCGCTTCACCCCTAGGTACATTAAATTAAGAGCAGCATCTTGATAACAGCAAAAGATCAGTTCTAGGTCTCCTTTACATAGCAGTTTACCCACAGCTTCTCAGGCATGCGTGTGTGTAATGAAGTCCATGCGCTCTCTATTCAGATTAGACTAGAGATGAGTGGTAAGAGATTTAGAGAGCAGAGTAATTTCAGGTTAGTGTTTGAATTTTGTGTTTGAGAACAGCACACTATTAAATGCTATGAAGTGGCACAGGAAAATGACTTGAACTTTCAGAATGTCCTCTTTCCTCCGTTCTCCCACTTTACCCTGAGATTTTCCATTTGTATTAATTATCTCCACAACTCCTATTAGGTTATACAGTAGAATTTGAATTTCAAATAAATGTCAAAATCAGAAAATAGGCCTATAATCTTTCACAGCCAGTTATGAAGAGAATGGACCTTTCGTTTCTGAAGCATTTTGTCATATGAAGCACAGACCTTAATTTTCAAATGCCTTGTCACCAGAAACTATGAACAATTCTCATTAAAAGACTCTTGAGGAGTACTGGGATGGTGGCAGGACATGGCGGTGTGGAAGAGCAGGCCTGGATCAGCAGTGCTCACTGGCCGGGGCGTCCTGTCCAACTCACCCTGACTACCAGGGATGTGCAGTTGCCTAGAAGTCTCAGAAAATCAAACACTGCATGTTCTCACTCATAGGTGTGTGTTGAACAATGAGAACACTTGGCACAGGGAGGGGAGCATCACACACTGGGGTCAGTTGGGGGTTAGGGGAGGACAGCGGGGGCTGGGGAAGGTGCAGAGGGATAACATGGGGAGAAATGTCAGTTATAGATGAATTGGGGGTGGAGGCAGCAAACCACCTTGACATTTATGTACCTATGCAACAACCCTGCATGATCTGCACATGTACCCCAGAACCTAAAGTACAATTAAAAAAAAAAAAGCTTCCCAACCAGAAAATGAGCATTGATTTCTGAATTCTTAAACGCTAACTTGAAGTACGTGATGCCCACTCTGCTCTGCCCAGGTGTTTTCTTGCCACTGTGTCAGTGTTTCATGCTGGTGCTTTCTTTGTGTGAAGGAAGATGCAGGGGCTGGTCATGAGGGAGCACGAGGTGAGCAGGAAGGGAGAAAGGAAGGCCTGAGGCTTTGTCCTCAGTTACTTCCAGCCAGCACGGCCTCTGCAGAGAAGGAAAGCTCTGGGCCTTGGTTTCTTCTTCTAGTGAATGCACTCTGATCTAACTCATCTCTCAGTTTCCTCTAAGTGTAAATGGTACATTTCTTTTGAAATATAAATAATTGTTTGATTAGCCCTGAGAGTTTTCCATCCTTCTGTCTTCCCTTCTTCCTTCCTTCCTTCCCTCCCTCCCTTCATTAATTTGTATTTTTATTTTAATTGACACATAATTGTACATATGTATGGGGTACAGTGAGATGTCTTGGTACCTATACATTGTGTAATGATTAAATCAGGGTAGCTAGCATTTCTGTCATCTCATACATTCATCTGTTCTTTGTAGTGAAAACATTCAAAATCCTTTCTTCTAGATATTTTGAAATGATACCATGCAGTATTGTTAACTATAATCACCCTTCTGCCTAGCAGTACACCAGAACTTATTTTTCCTGTCTGTGGCCCTGTACCTGTTAACCAATCTCTCCCTACCACACTTCCCTCTTGCAGCCTCTGCTGTCCACATTCTACTCTTTACTTCTGTGAGATCACCTTCTTTGGCTCCTGCATGAGTGGTATCATGTGATTTTTGTCTTTCTGTGCCTGGCTCACTTCATTTATAATGTTTTATAGATTCATCCATGTTGCTGTAAATGACAATTTCATTCTTTTTTCTGGCTGAATAGTATTCCATTGTGTATTTATACTATGTTTTCCTTATTTACTTATCTGTTGGTAGATACTTGGGTCGATTCCGTATCTTGGCTATTGTGAGTCGTGCTGCAATAAATATGGGAGTGCAGATATATCTTTGATATACTGCTTTCATTTCTTTTGGGTGCATACTCTGTAGTGGGACTGCTGGATCATATAGTCCTATTTTTATTTTTTTGAGGAAGCTCCAGACTGTTTTCCATAGAGGCTGTACTAATTTGCATTCCCACCAACAGTGTATAAGCATTCTTCTTCCTCTGCATCCTTGCCAGCAAGGATTTTTTTTTTTTTTTTGTAGTAGCCATTCTAACCAGGGTGAGGTAATGTTTCATTGTGGTTTTGATTTGCATCTCCCTGATGATTTGTGATATTGAACAGTTTTTCATATAGCAGTTGGCCATTTGTATGTCTATTCGGATTTTTTACCTGTTTTTAAATTGTAATATTTATGGTTTTTTGCTATTGAGTTGTTTGAGCTTTTTAGATATTCTGAATATTAACTCCTTGTCAGATGTACAATTTGCAGATATTTTTTGTCATTCTGTAGGTATTCCAGAGAGCTGTCCTTTGTTAGGTATGATAGTGGCTGTGACAGAAGCAAAGCCCAAGGCAGAAAGGCAAAGGAGGCTTTTCATCTCCTTCTGTTTGCCTCTCCTATTTTTTTAAAAAAGTGATTTCTTATAACAGTGGTCACAGACGTAGATTGTAGTCTAAGTGATAAAATCTCCCCCTCACCCCAGATGTTACTATGTTAACATCTCCGTCTCATCTAGAGATTAGTTTTTTTCCCCAGGTCATCCTCTGGAGCACAGCCCAGGTCTGAGAATTCAAAGCCTCTCAGGATAAAAAGTGGCCATTTCAATCCTCTTACACTAAAACCAGACACCTTATTCCCTAGTTATTCCCTAGGTCTTTAACCAGCTTCATTGAAACTACTTAATATTCAGTTCTCATGAACTTAATTGTTTTGCTTCTCAGCTAGCTTACACCAGCATGAAAGTCTAGACTCAGAGAGGATGGAGGAGCTGTGAGTACTATTATAATAACATCAGTAGAGGATCTGCTGACCAACCAAAAACAAAGGGGCAAAAAAGAAAAACACTAAACAACGATGATCGCACAGAATGCAGCAGGTTTTTCTAAAGGATTGCCATGGTCATTGAAAAAAGCTTAAAATATGTTTATATTCTCTGTTTAATAGTACAGTAACATTTAAGTGGATTTCTGCTAGCGGTTCCCAAACCGTAGCTGGCATGAGAATCCCCCTGAGGTGTTGTTAGGGCACAGACTGCTGGGCCCTGCCCCAGAGTTCCTATTTTTTGGGTCTAGGGTAGGGCTTGAGAATCTAGCATCTTCTCTGGTGATACTGATGTCACTGGTCTTGGGACTGTACTTTGAGAACTACCGTTGTATGTAAAATTATTTGAAGTGTTATTTCAAATAATAAGTTGAAATTTCCTGGGAAAAATAACTTGTATGTAAAATGTAGTCTTTACTCCGTAATTATTTTTAAAGTATTTTCATTTTGTATTATATTTCTTTTTTTCTTTTTTTTTTTTTCCTTTTAGTTGCATTTATTTTAAGGCTGAATTTACTCCTGTGCCATAAGTTTTTGTTTCTTCAGTTTCTTCTGGGATATCTTCTTCTTCTGGGCAACCTCCTCTTCTGGTTTAGGAACAATCTGTTCCTTTTCAGTAAGGATCATGAGTTCTGTAGGTCCGGTGGCGCATCTTGGGTGCTTTGTTCACTTGGATATGCTCAATGACCAGAGAATCTACATCTAAACCCTTAAGTTCAGCATTACTCTCTGCATTTTTAAGCATGTGCAGCAAAAATTCAGCACTCTTTTTGGGCCACCGACCTTGTGTCCAGCCCCACTGCTTGGCCTGGGCACACCTGCCAACTCCACCATTGTAACGTCGGAATGGTACGCACTGTTTCTGTAAAGTGACATCTTTCAGATACTTCGTGGCTTTTCGTATATGGATACCCTTGATGGCCTGGGCAGTGTCACGTGTGTTCTTAAAGTGAACACGAAGATTGGAACCTCTTGATTTGCATGACTTTGTGGGGTTCTCCGGATCAAGTTAATAGTGAACCATTTTCACAGATTACCTCAGGCCGCTTAGGGAAAGAGGAAGAACGGTGCCTTCTGGGAAAACTCATGAGAACTTGACTTGTCGCGAGATTTGTGGCGGAAAAAACCAGCTTTGTATTATATTTCTTATGGCCCCCCCACCTCCTCTGGTATTACTTGAGAACTTATGGTCATGGGATTCTTTGCTTTTAAATAATTCTCTGTGTCATTTCCCCACTATGGGAGTCTGCTCTGAGTTTCCTCAATGTGGAGAGACTGTAAATATCTATGATTTTTCCATTTTCGAATTTTCTTCTATTTTCATATTTCCTCATTTTAAATTTTAGTTTGCTTCCTTTTTACTGTTTGAACCCCAAGGATAATTTTACTGTTTTTAGATTTTTAATGCTGTTTTCTTTGAGCAGTGGTCATAGTATTCAAACACACATGGACAGACATGCACACACACAGTATGACATGCAAAAGGTTAGAAGGTCGTATGGTAAAACAGAAATTTCTTTCCCTGTTGTTTCCTATACACATCATTCTCTTCCTTGGAAACACCTACAACTATCAATTTCTTGATATATACTCAATTCAGTATTATTCACAGATTCTGTATTTGTGAATTTGCCTGCTCTCTAAAAATCTGTTTATAACCTCAAAATCAGCACTTGATGTGCTTTCATGGACATTTGCAGAGATGTGTACAACAGGGGGAATAAATCTGAGTTGCCTGATTCACACGCTTCCAGCTGAGGTTGAGCATGAGCATGATGTTCTGGCATGTTCAGCTCTCACACCGTAAACACATATCCTTTTCATGGTCTATTTAGTGTCACGTTTCATGGCTTTCTGTGCTTTTTGTTGGTGATTTTACTGTTTAAAAATGACCAGACTGGGCCAGGCGCAGTGGCTCATGCCTGTAATCCCAGCACTTTGGGAGGCTGAAGCAGGTGGATCATAGGTCAGGAGTTCAAGACTCAGCCTGGCCAAGATGGTGAAACCCCGTCTCTACTAAAAATACAAAAATTATCCAGGTGTGGTGGCAGGCGCCTGTAATTCCAGCTACTTGGGAGACTGAGGCAGTGAATTTCTTGAACCCGGGAGGTGGAGGTTGCGGTGAGCCGAGATTGTGCCATTGCACTCCAGCCTGGGTAACAAGAGCGAAACTCCGTCTCAAAAAAAAAAAATGACCAGACTGGGCCAGGTGCTATGGCTCACACCTGTAATCGCAGCAATTTGGGAGGCCAAGGTGGGTGGATTACCTGAGGCCAGGAGTTCGAGACCAGCCTGGACAACATGGTGAAACCTCATCTCTACTAAGAAAACAAAAAATTGGCCAAGTGTGGTGGTGCACACCTGTAATCCCAGATATTCGGGAAGCTGAGGCACAAGAATCACTTGAACCTGGGAGGCAGAGATTGTAGTGAGCTGAGATCACGCCATTGCTCTCCAGCCTGGGTGATAGAGCGTGACTCTGTCAAATGATATACAGATAGATTAGGTAGATTAGACAGATATACCTGAGCAAAGTGCTGTCTAGTGTCTGTAAGTGCAAGAAGGCTGTGATGTACCTTACAGAGAAAACATGTATGTAAGAGCTTCATTTCGGTATGCATTACAGTGCTATTGGCTGTGACTACAGTGTTAATGAGTCAATAATATGTATTAAATATTTTTAAACAGAAACACAGTAAGACAAGGTTATGTATTGATTAGTTGACAAAAATGTGGCCAAAGGCACACAGGAAACCAACTGTATATTTCCCCTTGGAGCAGTGCTTCACTATTTCCTAATTCAGTGGTCATAGCAACTTGATAGACTGTACTATTGCAGATGAGAAGAATGGACTGCATATGTATTATTTCTTATATACTTCGAAATTTCAACTAAATTATTTCATATGTTGCTAATCCTTACAACAGACCTACACAGATTATAGAGAAGTGGAGGGCTTTTTTTCTTTTTTTTAACCAGGAGAATTTTAGCAGAGAGCACAGTATGATGGGCTGTTTGGGGTTAATGGAACTCTGATATGTAGGCCTGAATTACACTCTTCTAGCAATTTTGACACTATGTTCATGATATGACTTACCATGCGTAGAACAACCTTCTCTGAATTATAAGAGAAAAACTTGTTTGATTGCCATCTTTTCAAAGGACTTGCTAAATGAACTTCTTTCAGTGCTGTGCTTAGTTTTTCAAGTACTTCATCACTAGATCCACTATGGGAAGAAGATGGAGCTTTGGAAATGTCATTGTGAGTTAATAAATAGTATCTTTTCTTAGCTAAACAGTGATTTGGAAATTTATAACATAAATTTTCATAATGGGTTTATTCCTTTTGATTTGGAAAAACATTCCTTTTAAGGACAAACATATTGTCCAAAACATTGTCTGAAGCAACTTGAGGACATATTGTCCCTGTCCTCAAGTTGCTTAAGATCTGACAGATGGAATAGCGTCCTCACTGGTAAGTTTAGTGAGTGTTTCATGTGCCATGAGTGAGGTTTGTACAGAAGACAGTTGGGAAGAGAGGAGAGATGGCTCAGTTTTCCCCGAGGAGAGCATATACAGAAAGTTATGGTTTGTATAGAGATAAAATGTCTCTGGAATTATAAATTATGTCAATGGGAAGATGTATTTTGATTTAAAAAGAAATTCTATAAAAAACTTACTAGGACTACCTCTATTGAAAAATGCAAGGTAGATTAATATCCATTAGGAGAGGGGAGGCGAGGGCAATAGCAGGGATGGAATAGAACCAGGTAGGAGTCAGGTGAACTTGGTTTAAATCCTGGTGCGCTGCCACTTAAGTACTTTGGGTCAGCTGGCAGGATTTTCACAGATTAATGGATGTCTTTCATAGCGGTGTTGTAAGGATTAAAGAACTAAGAAAGGAAAGACTTCATAGAGAAGATGCTGCTGCTTTACCATTTGTAGTAGAGAAATATTTTGGGCTGTTAGACTCGAACTTGCTAACTGTGAGTGTAAAGACTGACCAAACCTTTGTGTAAGTGCTGCGCTATTGTCAAGAGCCAGGAGTTTACATGTGGTGACTTCATTTAGAAAATCTTATAAATAATCAGTTTATTTAGAATATTTAGGAGAAAAGAATTTTTTAATCTGGAGGCTATTTCTTCTGTAGCACAGTAATGTTTTTAACTGCTTAAAATGGTTTTTAATATGCGGTTTAGAGAGTTGATTTAAAAAAAATTTAATTTTACTTGCCGTAACTATTCTGCTTGCTAAATTGTTTGTGGGTGAAAAATTCATTCTTTTTCATTAGCTGAATATTTTTAATTTTAAAACTGTTATACAAATGTATATAGTAAGATTATTATAAAATTCTTTTAAATGCTGAATATCGTGGATAAGTAATTGTGCCAACATTCCCCAAATATGGAATATGTAGCACTATAGTTCAGTGAATACCATTTGTTAAAAACAAAAATAAATGATTTTGTTGTGACGTTAAAAAGCATGAAGGGTGATTTTGATATTGTGTGTGTGTGTGTGTGTGTGTGTGTGTGTGTGTGAGAGAGAGAGAGAGAGAGAGAGAGAGAGAGAGAGAGAGAGAATATATTGTGCTTTTTCCATTTATTGAGAGGAATTTTTTTCCCTGATACGTTTCGGAAAGCATTCGTACTAATGAATATTGTTAACATGAACTTAGTTTTAACTGATGATATTTTTTAAAAGTAAAAAAATAAAATAGCAAAAGAATGATTGGGAATCACCACAATTCCAAATATGGTGATATCTTTAGATACTTATCCTCAAATTAATTTTGTAGCATCTTTGGTCTCTAGTCATTCTTTTATGTATTCATTTAATTACACATTTTAACCTTTTGACTTATGAAAGCAAAGTGAATTTCTTTTGGAACTAAGTACTATGATTTGGGTCTAAATAAGAAACTTTTAAAAGTTGTATTTTTCCATTTGTTGTTGTGCTTGTCACAAGATGTGTTTCTCATGAGTATAGAAGTTTCCAGTGTGACAGAACACCTTCAAATCTCTCATTCTTGAACATATGGCATTATTAACAGAGAATAGGATTGATAGTCATTTCTCAACTGAATTATAGTGATGAAAAGCTTTTTTTTTTTTTTTTTAACCTCAGCCTCCCGAGTAGCTGAGATTACAGGTGCACACCACTGTGCCCGGCTAATTTTTGTATTTTTAGTACATGCAGGATTTTGCCATGTTGGTCAGGCTAGCCTTGAACTCCTGACCTTCGGTGATCTGCCCACCCTGGCCTCCCAAAGCGCTGGGTTTACAGGCATGAGCCACCCCACTCAGCCAAGATATCTCTTCTTAATGAGGAAGGTGGCATTGTATATTGAGATAATAATTATTTTAGAATTGCTTCCCTCACTACTCTTTTCCCCATTAGACTTAATTTTTTTTAAAAAACATTGTCTGCATAAAAGGTAACTATTGCAAAAGGAGATCAAGGTGTCAAAGGATTTCTTGGGCTCTGATCCATATGCTCTGGCACTGTCTCTCGTAAGGCTTGCCCTCTTTGTGCATCTGCCAAGTCCTTGCATAATTGTCTTGACAAATGGCATACTCATTAATATTGTATTGAGCCTTTGCCAACCCATGGAAGCCATGTGCCCCGGGCAGTGAAGCCCAGTGCCAAGTTCTTACTGATAATTAGAAACCATGCCTTAAATATATTGTTGAGACCAATGATAGATAAGTAAATAGTCATTGGACCTAAAAATGCTTACATTTATCCATGCAAGCCAAGAGCATTTGTGAATGGTAAGGGGCTGCTGGAGTTCTGAGCTGTGGACACTCTCATGTGCGGGAGCGGCAGCTTCCTGCCTTGAGGGCTCCCCTTTTGTCACCTACTTGCTCCAGAATCAATCAGAAAAACATACCCTGATAAGCCATCACAGAAAAGAGGTTATTCACTTCCTCAAGGCTGTTAACGTGGCCAATCTAGAAGCAAGGTCATTGTATGAGGGCCTGCAATGATTTCTAGAAATTAGGCACACCAGATTCTCTGAAAATTAATAATTGAGTCTAAATGGATGAAATTCAAGAAAAGAATGTGAGGTGCTCTTGGTACAACTATATATTAAAATTTTCTTTCAGGCCTTTCCTGTTACTTAAAATTAATGATTTCAAAGTGCACTGTCCATTTGGCCCTGTATTGGTTGAATGGTACGATGCAATTTGCTTTTCTTGAGCTCACTAGGAACAATTGTAGCACTGTGGTATAAGAGCCATTCATTCATTTTTTTCATTAATTCATTCATGGAAGAAGTACTTTCTTTAGGCACTTACTTCATGTGCCTGACCATCTTATAGAAACAATAAAATGAATGGCTCCTGCCCTCAAAGGGTTGTGTTCTAGTGGGAAATGTACACCTGTCTCCAGGTAATTACTGCCTGGGTCATTTGGCATGAAAAATATGAGTATTTCCATTTTAAAGATCTTATTTATATTTATTTCAACAGAACCAGTGGGAGATAGGTTTTCCTGGTGCCCGTTTAGTTCCAGAATGTGTAGACCCAGCATTTTCTGTTCTTCTGCACATCCAAGCTGGCCTCCTGGTGATCTTATTCTTTGAGTATTAAACAAAGTCCCTCTAAGAATAACCACTAAGTATTCTCCCAGGTAGAGATCTAGATAATGTGTGACCCTGACCCTGATAATTGATTTCATTTGCATGTGAACTTTGAAAAATTTTAACCTTCCACTCAGAAAGAAGGTCTGGATAGGGTAACCAGGGTAGGGAGCTGAGCTTGTACAGTTTAAAATTTATCATGTTATGTTAGTAGCAGGAGGATGTTCTGAATTTAGACAAATTGATGCCAGTATTCAAGACATTTTTAGCAAAACAGACAAGATCAGGCTATGGAATGCTTATATTACCTGAACCAAAGGAGACTCAGAAACCAAGAGCACAGTTGAAACTTGGTCGAATAGGGCAATGGTTTTAAATTTTAATTTAAAATATAATGAATATTTAGAATATTTGGAAATATAAATATATAAAATAGAAAATAAGTACTGGGGTAATCGCTATGAAATCTTTTGGCTAGTTCTTCTCATGGTTTCTAAATACCATATGCATGTGTTTATAGGTAGATGTATATTTACAGAATTAAGATGATATTGTACATACAATTTTATCTCCTATTTATCACTTTATATAGTCATATCATTAAAAGTCTTTGCAACGACTATTTAACGACTGCGTAATATTTTATTGTATGGTTCTCCTATAATTTGCTTAATCATTCCGTTGTTGTGGGACATTTATGTGGTTTATTTATTTTTTGTATTATAAATAATACTGTAATGAAACTTCTTTGTGTTTAACTTCTGTCTTCATTTACATTATTTCCTTGCGATATATTCCTAGAAGGTAATTACCCTGTTCAAAGTTATGAACAGTTTTAAGTCTCTTGATAGTGCTGAATTTCTTTCTAGAAAGGTTGCACTGATCACACTCTCCCGAGTAATACAGGAAACTGCCTGCTTATAGCTGTTCTCTTTTTGTTCATACTAGTCAGCAGAAACAAAAGCATTCTACTGACTTGCCTTTGTATCAGTAAAAGTTATTGGAAGCTGGCCATTTTCCCACCGTTATTTAGTAGAGTAAAATGTGTAATTGTGTTGAATGAACCCAAGCTTCATTTTTTTCTTGATAGAAATTCTGTGAGTATTTCATCTGGTGGTTATACGTTGTGCTTGAACACTTTTGTATAGTGGTGACCACGTATGGGTTATGCTTGCTCACCATTGGCTATTTTCCTTAAGCTAATTATGCTGTAGAGAAATAATCAGTCCAGTAGAGTTTGTGTACTACTTAGTGTTTTCTTTACACACAAGAATGACAGGGGTTGAAAGGACTGTTGAAACCATTGTAAAACTCATTCATTCTAACAAGAAACATTTATTCAGTGTTTGATTAGTTGTTGTCACTGTGCCGCTTTATAGTAATAAAGAAAGCTTACAGCATTCTGAATGTGTCCAAAATGAAAAACAAGCAAAATAATCCAAATGTGATCCATGTAACAGATGCTTCAGATACCTTTTGAAATGTTACTTCTTAGAGCAGTCTTGTGGAGAAGTGGACTTGACCACCATGCCCGCTGTTTGGACATTCCAGGCAGCTGTATCCCAACAGTAATGATAGAAATAGTAACAGTAATGATACTAGCTGCCATTTATTGAGTGCCTATTACGTTCCTTCAAGATACTGTTGTGCTTTTTACCTTCCTATTACCAATGCAAGGTATATGTTATTTTCATGTTGAGAAATAGAGGGAACGTAAGATTCAGAGAGAGGGAGCAAGAGAGAGACAGCCAGAGTTCTCCAAGTTCTTCTGAGTATATATCCGTAGGAAATCAAATCTCCATGTCAAAGAGACATCTGTACTCTCTTGTACACTGCGGGATTATTCACGATGGCTAAGATGTGGGATCAACCTAAATGTCCATCAATAGATGAGTGCATAAAGGAAATGTGATGTGTGTATACAATAGAATATTATTCAGCCTTTAGATAGAAGGAAATCCTGTGATTTGCGACAACAAGGATGAACTTGTTAATCATTTATGTTATCAGTAAAGCCTCCAATTAACAACAGGCTATTAGTTAAGTTCTGGGGAAGTCTTGGACCTTTGATTGAGAAGTATACTCTTTTTTTTTTTTTTTTTTTTTTTAAATGAGGCAGGGTCTCACTCTGTCACCCAGGCTGGAGTGCAGTGGTGTGATCATGGCTCATTGCAGCCTTGAACTCCTGGACTCATGCAATCCTCCTGCCTTAGCTCCCCAGTAACTGGGACTATAGGTGTGTGCCACCATACCCAGCTAATATATTAAAGGATGTATGTGTGTGTGTGTGTGTAGGCAGGGTCTTACCATGTTGCCCAGGCTGCTCTTGAACTTCTGGGTCTAAGTGATGCTACCGCCTGGGCTTTCCAAAGTGTTAGGATCATAGGCATGAGCCACTACACCCTACCAAAAAATGCACTTGACTGGGGGTTAGGAGGCACTGATTTCCCTCCCTCAGTCAGTTGAAAATTCACATATACCTTTTGATTTACCCAGAACTTAACTACTAATAGCCCGTTGTTAATTGGTGGCTTTACTGATAAAAAAAATGATTAACACATTTTTTTTTTTTTTTTTTTTGAGACAAAGTCTCACTCTGTTGCCCATGCTGGAGTGCAGTGGTGTGATCTCGGCTCACTGCAACCTCCACTTCCCGGGTTCAAGCGATTCTCCTACCTCGGCCTCCCTAGTAGCTGGGACTACAGGCACTTGCCACCATGCCTGGCTAATTTTTTTGTATTTTTTTTAGTAGAGACGGGGTTTCACTATGTTGGCCAGGCTTGTCTTGAACTCCTGACCTTGTGATCCACCTGCTTCGGCCTCCCAAAGTTCTGGGATTACAGACGTGAGCCACCACACCCAGCCTGATTATATGTTATAGGCATTATATACTGTATTCTTACAATAAACTAGAGAACAGAAAATATTATTAAAATCATGAGGAAAGAAAATATGTTTACTATTTATTAAGTGGAAGTAGATCATCCTAAAGATCTTCATTCTTATCATCTTCATGTTGAGTAGGCTGAGGAGGAAGAGGAGGGGTTGGTCTTGCCTTCTCAGGGGTGGCAGAGGTAGGCGAGGTAGAGGAGGTGGAAGGGGAGGCAGGAGAGGCAGGCACCCTCAGTGTAACTGTTATTGGAAAGAATCTGCATATATGTGGATTCACACAGTTCAATCCATGTTGTCGAGGGTCAGCTATAGAATTGCTCAGAATTCTGAACTTTGTCTCATGGTTAGCTAGGCATATGAATTTATGCTAGTTACGTGATCTTTATGAGCTTGCTGTACCTTGTTGGTAAAATGGTTAAGAACACTGCCTACATCACAGAACTGTTGAAGGGATAAAGTGGAAGAACAGTGTATTTGTAGAAGAATGAATGTCGATGATGTTATCCTCCTGGGTGTCTTATGTATTTCCAGATGATATATTTTTTACAGAGAAATTTGATAGAGGTAGAAGGAAAGGAAGTCACTTCTCAAATAGAAGTGGGAAAGCTCCCCTAGTCATCCATCTCTCTCTGTTAGCGATGATAACCTACTTTTCTGGGTGAGGCGAATGACAGTGGAGAATGTAAGCGGGGCTGAGCAGATAGATAGAAGGCCTGAAAACGAGGACAAGAACATCAGACTTTCATTGGGAAGCTGGGGATGCATCAGGAGAGCAAGGAAGGGACACGAGGCTGGGGTGCATACCTGGGAATGGAACCTAAGTATGGGTTTGGTTTGGATGTGAAACTGGAACGGAAAAGCATTGATAGAAGCCCACAAATAACTGCATCAAAAGCACCTTTCCCAGAACAATTCTGAACTTTGTCTAACTGCATATGCCTTTGGAGGGAAGAAAGGCTTTCTTGTGTTTTGGCAAGGGTGGCTGAGTTAGGTAGCTAATAGCCTAACAGTTTGACTTTGTGGTAAGATGTGTAAGGCTGCATTTGCATATTTAAAATTCATATCCACTGCAGTGACAAGTCACTGAACACTGTGGATGGGAAGACATTTCAGTGGAAGCTCAGCCAAAAGCCCTTTTGAAACAACTCTGACAAAATCACGCCAAAAATGAATAAAACCAGAGTTCCTGGGTGTCTTTGAAAATGTCTCACAGGATGACAATCTCAGACAAAGGTGCTGTGCACACCTTCTAATAAGCCATCACACACAAGCACAGCATTTCAACTTGCAGCTAGATATCCTCAGTTCCAATTTTGAGTCAGGTGGAGTGTGTTGCCCAGGGACAGACTGTGCTTTGATAGTGACTCGGAACAATATAATTCTCTCCTGATGCAGCTTCATATCACGAAGTTGTATATTTTCTCGGTACGATTGCATGGCCCTTGAAGTAACACAGCCACATAGTGATATGCTTTAAAGTAGCCCAATAGATAAGAAGTCCACATTTTAGAAGACTGATTTTTATAATGTAAGTTTATGTACGTAAATTATTTATGAACATTGGGATGTGACATCTCAAGACTCTCACTGGGATCCCTGAGTGGGTTTAAAACTGGCTTCTGTGGGAGTGGGGAGAAAACACTATGTGAGTGACCACAGCCCTTTGTGTTGTCTTATTGAACTCTTGCCCTGATGAAATGTTAGCATTTCATCAGTTATACTTAGGTCCTTCTCACTCATCTGTGACTTGAACTGCCTATACTAGATGACATCAGAGGTGACTTTCAGCTGTAAAGTTTGGTGATTTTATTAAATTCTAGGCATTTTATTTACTTAAAAATCTAGGTCAGGGCTCTGTCTTCTGGCTGCTCTGTCACTCTTTCCCAACAAGTTTAGTCTTGTTTCTGGTTAACTGTGGGTGTATAGTAGAAATTTGCCCTTTTACCAAGAAAAGTTGTAATTGAGAGTATGCCACAAAGATATTACGTTCAAACGACATGACCAGATGTGAGAAGGTTTGCATTTAGAAAAATAGTTTCAACTGTCCATTGGTATAGTCTATGACTTCGTATAACATTTTCTTAGGGTTTCTATTTTATTTTTAAAATATTAAAGTTAATCACAATCTAAAGTGATGTATTTTGTTTAAAATTTTTTTAAAAAATTAGTAATGTCACTTTGTGATCTAGTGAAGTAATCCAGAAGTTATGCTATGTCAAAGATAAGGAGAACTCTATAGTTATAAGAATGAATGGCAGAAATGTGAAGGATGGCTCTTGTAATCTCTTCTCTTCTTACAATCTCCCTCTCTCCTTCAGAGGCCTCTAGCCAATCATTTGCTTCCTGTGTTAGTGGGACCCTTACTAGGATCCAATTAAGTCCTGTATTTTAGGTGATCCCTCTAAAGTTTTTTGGTTTTCCAATGTACAGGTTGTCACATTTAAAGTTTTTTTCCACATCACGAGTTCAGGACATGATAACATAATAAAGGAGATTTTCTACAAAGCCAAGAATCTGAATGACAAAGGAAGGACAACTGGAGATTAGGGATCTAAAAGTGATCTAAATCTTTTGATTTAGTGCATTAAGTAGCACACGTCCATCAGCAGGTATATTTAATTGGCTCTTTCCGCTGTTTGGAGGTCGTAGTTGGGGAGATATGGCAGTAGTTTAAGAGGGAGCTGGTGGGAGACACACAGAACACACTCGCTTTCCATAGAGTGACACCTGACTTGTGTTTGGCCTGTATGCTCTTTCCAGAACCCGTGAGAAGTTTCTACAATGGTGGGCTCAGCTCTCAGGAGAGGTTCTCATGCATATGTCTACCTGATGAGTAAGGCCGGTCACATCTCCAGAGGCCATCAGCATCAGGCCTGGGGCTCGAGGCCTGCTGCAGTAGAGTGTGTTGCCCTGAGAGCCCCAGGCAGTGTGGTGGAGCTGCTTGGCAAATCCTACCCGCAGGACGACCACAGCAACCTCACCCAGAAGGTCCTCGCCAGGGTTGGCAGGAACTTGCACAACCAGCAGCATCACCCTCTGTGGCTGATCAAGGAGCGGGTGAAGGACCACTTCTACAGACAGTATGTGGGCCGCTCCGGGACCCCGTTGTTCTCTGTCCACGACAACCTTTCCCCAGTGGTCACGACCTGGCAGAACTTTGACAGCCTACTCATCCCAGCTGAGCACCCCAGCAGGAAGAAGGGGGACAACTATTACCTGAATCGGACTCACATGTTGAGAGCGCACACATCTGCACACCAGTGGGACTTGCTGCACGCAGGGCTGGATGCCTTCCTGGTGGTGGGTGATGTCTACAGGCGTGACCAGATTGACTCCCAGCACTACCCTGTTTTCCACCAGCTGGAGGCTGTGCGGCTCTTCTCCAAGCATGAGGTGAGTCTTGAGATGTTTCTCATTGTTGAAGGATGTCATTGATGTTTTCTGTTGAGGTCACTAGCAATTAGCTCAATGAGACCAGTATAGTCATCCTTGCTTGCCTTATTTTGCCTTCATAAATCATCCATCCTTAATGACATCTTGTGTATAGGTGTGCTTCAGTATTTTTTGACTGATTTGTTGTGTTAGTGACTACAGAAATTGGTAAGCCTTAGTTTTCAGTTGTCTGTCCTTATCCTTTCTCTCAATACTGACCTGCCTTTCTCTGGGTTACATCTTATGAATGGAGAATAGTCTGTAGCTCAAATTCACCTTTAATCCAGGATGGCTGAAGAGGCAACACGGAAGCCTGTGGTCAGGTCATTCTTAGTTCTGTTAGGAGAAGTAAATTATGTTTTCATACTGTTAGAGAGAAATGAATTTCTTAGGTACCTTAGGGGTCTGGCGATTTATTGGCTTGGGCTGTCAACTGTGTCTTGTCTCCAGGCTCTTTCCTGACCCTCCCTAACTTTGCATGTTGCTGTGGGATGTCTTAATTGCTGCTATTCTTGAAGTGTATGTTTGGATGCATGGAACGTTTTCTCCAGCTCCTTGCATTTGTTAGATGTTATCCTAATATGTCGTGTACATTTTTTTTTTTTTTTTACAAATTATGAAAATCCTAAAAGCTTGATTCCATTTCCCAAAAACTTGCCATACTACTTGTCCCTCACTCACTTTTTAAAAACCATCTCTATTTTATATAAGAAACAAATTCGTTAAACTAAGCACAGGGTGTATTTCATTTTACTTCTTTAGCAGTTTTCCTTCCAGACACGTTCATTGGAACAGGAGGAATTATTATTGCCACAAAAATCTCTCCTGCCAACATAAGCTAAATGAGTTATTAATATGAAAACAAATAATGTACCATCCTTAGGCTAATAAGTAACCATTGTTTTGTTGTATTCAATAATCATACACCAGGAGAAAACTGAACAGGGCTGCCCTCCCCTTCTCTCCTTTTTCTTTCTGTTTACCTCTGGATGTGCTATTATTTTGTGACTCCGATAATACAGTAATAGGTTAGCCTTATACAAAAAGGCCATCCATGCTGGATCTCTGGGTGTCTTAAATGAGCATTCACATTTCTTGGAATAGCTATTTTCAAAGTTAGGAATAATAATGATTAATAAAGATGTACATTTATTAGGGAACTAAAATGAGATGAACAAAGATAGGTCAAAATCTGGGAAATATAACAAGCGATAGAATGCCATTTAAGATTAATGTGCAAGAGGAGCTGTGATGGCAGTAATATGACGTCCGGGTCACAGTAGCAGACAGGTGCTCAGCCCAGCTTACCTCATTAATCGAGTAAGAAAGGACTGTGTGCACTGACTTGTAAGCCTGCATGCCACGAAAGAGGCAATGAAAACCGCCAGGCACTTCTGGCATTTTAATGGGGGGAAAATCAAGGCTGCCACAGAAGATGGGAAGTAGGAAGTGGGTAGGAAATTAGCCTTCACCTTGTTTCCTATTTGTTTTGAGTGCAGTCCAATTTAGCAGTTAGCACAAATTACTAAACTGATAATGCTATTGTATATTCTGCTTATAGTTAGAAATTTATGTGCATGTGTATGTATGTATCTAATCTTCTGATATAAGGTACATCCATGTTCATTGCTTCATTTATTCCTCTTACTAAAAACGTCGTAAGGTAGATAATTTTGACTTTGAGGAATGAGGTCCTGAAAGATTTAGTGACTTATCCAAAGTTGCTGAAGCAGTTGGTAACATGGCTAAACCTGGAACTCAGGTCTTCTGAATTCATTGCCTATTTTTCTGAATTCTGCTTTTTTGTTTTTTTGTTTTTTTTCCCATGAAACTCCTTTGTGTGTGGGACCCGCTTATGACCCAAAGGGGAGTTTTGGTTCCAAGAATGGTATGGAAAGTGTAGTCAGAAGCGGGTGGTGCTTTCTGAATTCCTAACCTCAACTAAATTGTTGGTAAGACTCTGACCTAATCTTAACTCTAAACAAAATGCTTTTTCTTCTTTCCGTTTATTTCACTATGAATACGATTTTTAGAGCTGTAATAATGTTACAGAGACAATTTCATAATTTTGTTATCTTTTAAAGTACTTTTGTTTAATCTTTGTAATTATGACTTTCATCACTATAAGGTGTATTTCAGGAAGAAGAAAAGTAAATACAGAGGTACAGGTTAAAAGAAACAATGATAAATATAGAAATGGATGAATCACAGTAATATACACCTAGCTATTAATTGTGGGAAAAACCTTTTGTATTTTGAAAAATCAAAAATGAAAACTCTAGTTAACAGTAATAATCAGACAGAGGGAGTAATCAATAGGTATTGAAAGTCTGCTAAGGCTCTTGTCATATTTAGGGATAGGATAAAATTACTGAGTGACTTCAGACTGTTGCAGAAAAAATTAGATTGCAACACAATCTATACATTTCAAACGGACTTGAATAGAAAAAGGGGAATGTAGAGCATGATCTCAATTTAACAGACGTTAGGAAAAAGCACTGAAAAAAAGTATGGTAAATAGAAACCCCAAATTAAGGGTGTAGATGTAAGTCCACATACATCAGTATTCATGAGTTTAAATAGGTTAGACTTACTAATTAAAGACACACATTATCAGATTGGATATTTTTCAGTTAGAGAAACCTGAAACAAAGCCACACCAGAGGGTGAAAATAAGGGGCAGGAAGAAGATATATCAAGCAAATAGCTCCCCCAAAAAAGTTGGTACAGCAATATTAATATTTTATCAAATAGAATTTATGAAAAAAGTGCAGTAGCAAAGAGGGATACTACATCAATCAGAAAACTTTATGAATTAATAATTTTTATGTATTTAACATAAAGGTACATAAAGCAAAACTGAAGAATTAAAAGTTAAGCTTGACAAATTTATAACCATGTTAGAAGATTTTAAGTGAACTCAGAAACCAATGGGTTAAGATGATAAAATGAGTAAAGGTGCGGACAATCTGAACAGATGGTTAACAAGCTTGATTTATATTTATTTTTAAAATTTGGAAGCCATATATATATACACACATACACACAATTATATATGTGTGTAAACACACATGCAGACCCATGCACACACATGGAGTTTTATATGCAAATGTCAGAACTATATAGTCAAATGGATTTCTAAAAATTACTTATGCATTACTAATTGACAGTCGAAGGCAAACAAATGTCAAAGAATCAGCAACAAAAATAGAGCTTTGCCTGCCTGGCTTCAACATAGTTTATGTAGAGAGCAATAAGAAAGGATAAGTAATATGTTCCATATTCGCAGAAATTTAAAAATATACAAGTATAGATTCATGGGTTAAAGAGAAATATTAGCAATAAATTGCAAATTACTTATCACTGACCAGCAGTGAAAATATTTTGAACTGCTCAAATGTGGGGAACCATGGTCACTTCATTATGGAGAAACTTGGTACTCCCCACCTAAGCAGTAGGATCACAGTTAACCTTAAAAAAAAAAAACCGATAATGTGTAGCTAAAAGGGTACTTGTGGTACCTTTTGCTTTAGATCCATTTATTTTAAAAATTGAAAATGGAAATCATCAAATTAAGTGTTCAATTTATGATGCTGAAAATGACTTTATTACAAAAAATGTGAAATGGAGGTGGGTGTATAGTTTTTGAGTATCTCCAAGTGTTACCAAATTGATAGAGCAACTAGAATAGCAAAAACAAAAACCACAGACAACATCTACAACACAAGTAGGTGACAAGTTCTCCCTATTACAAATGCATCGGAAGTCACAATGAATAGCCAGGAGTTCTGCACTGTATCAGAAACAGGTAGCACAGGGACACAGTGGTGCCTGAGAAAAGGAGAGCTTCCTTAGTGTTCTCTCGGAGCACAAGCTTCCCACAATCAGATTTCTGGAGAGGCCTGGACTTGAAGTACCAGTATCACTGTTCATTAGTGACTACGAACCTCACAGAGGGGCAACCACACTAACATGTCTCCTGAAGGAAGGATACAATGCCCACTATAGAGTCTTCCCTAAAATGCTGGACTTGAGTCTGATTAATTCTCTAGACCCAGCTACCGTATTTCCAGGACATATTTAGGCTGTGGGAAATTGTGTAGCAGGTCTACTGGAGATGTGATCTGCTGAATGAAATAAATAGAGAACTCAAAAGTAAGTATTTAGAAATGTTTAACCAATGCTAAGTGTTTAGAAATGTTTACGCCATTATATTGAAGCATGTTATTAATGGACTTATTTTGTTGAACAGTGTGTGGATGGGTTCAAGTGTCCTTAAATACTCTTGGTGAGTTGTGTGTGCCTAGTCTAAGTAGCAGCAGTAGGCCCATGTATCAGTTTGTGATCCACTGGAAATCTAAAACTATTCCTTTACTATGGTTTGAGAAGCACTGCTATATGGTATAAATGACCTAATCTCTTCAAATAATTTCAAGAAAAATAAGAACGATGCAAATGATACCCATAGATTAAAATAAAGACAGATCAATTGATCACCATGTGTGGATCCTATCGATTTTTAAAGAAAAAAAGCCATGACATTTGAGACCATTGGAAATTTGGACACTAATTGAATATTTGAAATTGAGTTCTTTTTTAATTTTAATTTTATAGGTGTGATAAATGGTACTGTATTTTTATAAAGTCCTTTTCATGATCTGATGTCTGTGATATTCTTCAAAACAATATGGGGAGGTGGATTAGGCATTTGGAGATGGATGCAAGAGGATTAATAATTGTTAATTATTGTAAATCGGTGTTGGATGCAGAGAAATCATCATCCTTTCTATTTGTGTATATGTTTGAAGGTTTCCTAGTAAAAGGCTAAAGAAAAAGACTGAAGGAAAACATTGGAATCAGTCAGTCAGTCGAAAACATTGGCTGAGCATGTACTGGGATTCAGGACTGTAAGAAGATATCAGACAGTCACGAGACTGTCCTTGCTTTCATGGGGAAGGTAACTATTAATATAAAAAACGAATGCAGGATAAATTCAAGATAAAAGCATGCATTACATGCAGTAGAAAACTGAAAGCAATTAACTCTAGAATTAGCCTTTCATCCATCAGCCTCAGATGATTTTATACGAGTTTTTACCAAATCATGAATTACTTACACAGTTTGTTTCAGAGCATAGAAACAGAGACCTATCAAGTTCATTTTATGAGGCTAGACATGTTAATATCCAAACTAGACAAGAAAGAAAACTTTAAAAGTTTCATGTTTATGAACGTGGATCGTTCTTTTTTCATGAACAGATAATTATTAAGTGAAGTATTTAAAAATTCAATGCATTGATTTATTGTGTCCTACCCATTATTATTGTACATACGTTACATTATGCTATATTAACTGATAAGGGAGAAAAAGCATGTGATCATCTCAGTAGATGTAGAAAAATACTTTGATCGCATTTAATGTCTCATGACATTAAAAAAGCATTTGGTGACGTTAATGACTCATGATAAAAACTTTTAGCAAGTTAGGAATAGAAGGAAACTTTCTTGACTTTATAAATGAAATCTAGGAAGTGCTTACAGTAAACATAATTCATGATGAATCATTCTAAACATTTCTATCCAAATTAGCCACAATTCTGATTCCCTGCTGTCACTGTTCATCATTATGTGGTAAATTCTAGCTTATGCAGTAAGCCAGAAAGAGAAATAGAAGGCATAGTAAGCATTGGAAAACATAGATAAAACTGCTTTATTTGTAGATGATTTGATGGTCTACCTAGAAAATAAATAGAACATACTGATCAACTAATAGATCTAATAAGACAATTCAACAAAGTTGTTGGATTCAAGGACAATATAGAAAAATTAATGTTTTTATACATAAGTAAGAACCAGTTAGAAAATGTACTAACACATTTTATTGACAGTACTAAATATAATATTTTAGTACCTGGGTATAAATCTTGTATTAGATGTTTAAGATATTTATTGATAAAATTGTTAAATATTATTATTTTTATTTTTATTATTTATTTTTAGAGATGGGGTTTTACCACGTTGGTCAGGCTGGTCTCGAATTCCTGACCTCGTGATCCACCCACCTTGGCCTCCCAAAGTGCTGGGATTACAGGCATGAGCCACCACGTCCGGCCTGTTAAATATTATTAAAAGATATAGAAGAAAATAAGAATGTTTGTAGATTTACCATGTTTGTAGATTCATAGTTAGGAAAACAATATCATGAAGATGCAAATTCATTCAGAATTAATCTACAAATTCAGCACGAATCCAACCAAAATTTCCACTGAGTATTTGGGAAAAATTGAGGGACTAATTTAAAAATTTATAGGAAGACCCCCAGGTATTAAGACTTATACTTCTGATTGGATAGAGAACGATGAAACAGCTCCACTTCATATTTGAGAACTTATAAAATCTAAGTGATATCATATAAGTGGGGAGGTGATGGATTCTACATTAATTGTTCAGAGACAATCATCTCTATAGGAAAACAATGGATGTCTGCCTCACACTAAATCCATCAAATGGATGGATTAATAATTTTTTATGAGAAAGAAATCTTTAAAACTTTCAGAAGAAACTATAGGAGATTATTATTTTTACTTTGATAGAATATAATATCTTAAACATGAGAATTCTTAAGAAAAAGCCATAAAGGAAAAAAATGCTACAGTTGGCTACATTGTATTAAAATATCTGCCTAATGAAAGTCTCCTAATAAAAAAATCAATACTATGAGACATTTCTACCTGCTGGGTGGAGATGTTTGCTATTTGTATAGCTGACAGGAGATTGATAGTGATTATGTAAAAGAAAGTCTCAGGATGAAAAAAAAGAATCCAGTAGGAAAATGTCTGGCAACACCAAGACGTGGAACCATGGAATGCTCTAGGAGGTATCAAAACCCCCTCCTAAAGTTTTACTCTCAAGCACGGATTTCAGAGCATTCTTGAGTGCATTTCATTTATCAAGAGATGGGTGAAGAGTGTTCATAGCACTGTTAGTATTAGCCAAATACTGGAACAACCCAAATTTCTACCAAGAGTAAAACAGAGAAATAAATTGTGGTGTTTTTACACAATGGTGTGTGAGTGTCATATATCTGTGAAAGTGAATAAATCACAACTATATGCATTATTATGAATGAGTAAAAAAACAGTGTTAAACAAAAAAAGAAAGCCCTAGAGGCTTACAGTGGAATGTTGAAAAAATAAACAAAATTAGCCAATGCGTAATTTAGGCTTTCATGTATATGTAGACAAATTGTAAAAGAAAGTAAGAGAATAATTAAAAAGAATTTTTTTTGCCCTCTCTGTGAGGAATGAGAAAGGATATATGATCAGGTAGGGGCATGGAGGAGGCTTCCAGGTTTTGGATACTGTTCTCTTTTCTGAAAATGCACATAGGTGGCGAGCACACATGTGTGTGCTTTTTCTGTTCTTTAAACATGCCACACTCGTACACTTTTATGTATATGATTTATTGTGTATTTATTTTTAAGATAGAAAAATTGGGCAAACATAGCCTATTGATGGAAAAAGGCACATGACTGGCTAATAAGAACCAGTTTCATCGATAAACGAGAAAATGCAAATTAAAACAACCAAATACTATTTCAAACTCCGCAGATTAGCAAAATTTAATAATCCTTATAACACTAAAGGCCTAGAGGAACCATCCATCTTACCCTTCTTTTGGGAGTGTATATATAGTTACCACCACTTTGGAGGGTAATTTGGTAGTTTCCGATGAAAACAAAAATTGTGTGCTATGTGATTTGGCATTTTTTCTTTATGTGCTAAAAAGACTCGAATAATGCCCATCAAGAAAAGCAGCGATAAATAAAATGGGCTGTGTTTATATATTGAATACTTGATAGCAATTAATGTAAACGATCTAGAGGTAGTTGTGTCAACGTGGATGAGGTTTTAATGCAATCTCGAGGGAAACAAGTACACCATGAGTGGTACTAACCTATCATATCTTTTTAAACGGATATTCAAAATACACCCAACAATAAAAACATGCCCGACAATGTGTGTTCTCATGTACTTGCTTATATTCTCTCTCTGTCTCTATTTCTCTGTCTACACACACAAACACATATTTTTTCAAGTTAGATAAACATATAAGTAGATGTGAAAAAATACATAGGAATAATAAATACCAAAATCAAGGTAGTGATTATTTATGATGTGGAAGGAGGGTGAATAAAATCAGGCATCATATCATTCTTTGCAAACAATGCCGTATGTTATAGTTTTTAGGAGTGTAGAAGGATTTCCAGCGTTAAATGTTTGAGAACCACTGTTCTATAGCTTCAAAGCAACATTTTTACAAAACATTGGAGACAATTAGTTTGCAAAGAACGGTGGATTTCAAGTATTTGACAGGTCCACCAGAAGAAACTCATACAAATCCTGTGTCTAATCAATTAAAAATATCAATTGAAACATGCATGTATGTACCGGTGCTCAGAGAAGTTCTGTTTTCCCTCTGTCCCTGGCGGCGCCTCGTCCTGTTTGACCGGATGCGCACTTGTGTGTGCGCCCTGAGGGTGGATGGAGGAGCTGTGTGAGACAGGCATTCTGCAGGTTGCTCTCTGGTCGTGGCTGTGGAGTCTTTGCCTCCTTATTTTCTCCTCATTCCCCTTTGATAACATCCTCTGGGTCAGTTTCTTCCAGGATTTTTCTGTCGTATACATATATATGCAGGGAATAATACTTCCTCCTGAATTTAAGACGATTCCTTCCTGATTCTGTCTTTGTTATTATTATTTTGTTTTAAATTCTAAATGCCTCTTGTTTTCTTAAATTTTATAAAAGAACATGTTTATCAGTTTCTTGGCCTCTGGTTAGTAGTTCTCAAACTTGAGTGTATTAACCACTCCTGGTCCATGACCAAGTTTTGTTGATTTTACAGGAAAATCAAAAATAGAAGAGCAATGTACCAATTTTTATAAAGGTATATCTATTTATTTTAAAGAACTCTCCTCTGTTCTAGGATGATTGTTTTGCCATTTTCTTGCATGTTAAAATATAATTTCTCTTATGAAATGATGGTGATATCATTTTAAGCATATGCCTGTACTTTGCAAAATATAGCATTGCCTACCTTATCTTATTCCCTATAATTTTTTGAAATTTTTACCACTCCATGAAATGTAAAACATTACACCTTAACAAATGAAGGCATATTTGTGGAGAAATTATAAATATTATATAATTAACATATAATTTATAAATATTTGCACAGAAACAAAGGGCAATCTTCTTATAAAAGTGAGGAGTGAAGGTATACAGAGGAGTAAGCTTTTTATATAATTTTGACCACAACCCATTACTGGAATGGCTCTTCATCAAGAGGTGTCTGTTCAGTTCTTGTACCACCTACTGCTTTAAACATAATAAGGCTTGTTCGCCATTTCCTCACGGAGGGGTGTGGGTGAGGGACTCCTTCCACGGGTGGTATTCTTGCTCTCACGATTCCTTCCCACAGTAGTGAGGAACCTTCATTTAGAACACCCCTTTGGCATTCTTTGTGGTTCATCCTTGTCAGAAAAAAACGCTGTCATTTATCATTAGAAAATCTCACTTCTGCTGCCTTTGATATTCTCTCCCACTTTCCAGATGGTTCATTGGAACCCTCCTGTTCTTGGGCTTCTCTTTCCAAGCTTCCCCGCGGATACTCTTGTGGTGAGCCCATGGTAGTCTCTTTATTCCTGCTTTCTGCTCTGAATTACTTTTCTGGCTTTCAGTGAGTGACAGGGTTTTATTCTCCACCTTGTGGTTATTGGGTTTCCTTAATAGCCTCATGTGGAGGGGTTTTGTTGAAGGCATTTTTATTCGGCTTTGACAGATTATAGTTCCCCCCTGTCGCCCCCTTGTTTCCCTAATCTCTTTAAAATCTTTTAGGAAGCATTGCCCCTGTCAAAGACACCCTTAAATTGAAACAGCTTTTCCTTTTTAAAATTCTTTTTCTCTGCCCAAATGTTTACTTAGTTCTCTCTCTTGACAGTGAAGTGAAAGGCAACGGGTCACAGTGAGGAGTCCATGGTCTGTTGGGTTTGGGGAATACCCCATTATTGGGGGACAAAGCATGATTTGGAGGACCATTTGGAGAGAGACCTCTTTTTTTGTGGCACAGGGCTTTTGCAGATAATTAGTCCTTGGCTATGACAAGATAGAAACTATTAGGCTGTTAGCCTGAGACCCATCGCTGCCCTGTAGCAGTCTGTCCCATGACGCTTACTGGGCTTTCAGCAACTCACTGCCTTGAAATGTTAGTCTGTGTGTCCCTGGTGTCTCCAGCCGGCTAGTCAACTCCTTAAGGGTGCCACTCTATATTTTGTGCCTCTTCCTTCTAACCCAGGATTCTGCACAGAACAGCAGTGTCTCCCTCATTCTGGACTGCCAATTTTCACTGCAAAGGATGACAGCTAGCACTGTTAACTGCATGGCAGCTCACCTCTCTGCTTTTCTAGTTGGGCATTCTCAGAGCTGTTTCTCACACTTCAGCCTTCTAGAAGAGCACATGTGTCAGTTAGGGTCCAATTCTGATACAGAAACCACACAGTAACTTGGTCAAGGAGAGCATAATGTAAATAATGACTAACTGTAGTACAAAACTTGGGTAAGTAGCGATTGACTAGTAAGAGGTAATGAGAGAGTCCAGAAGTAGCATATAAGGAGCAGCTGCTACCCCTAGGACTAAGATGGGTGACCCAAAGAAGAGCGCCTTCCTCCTTACCCCAGCTGTGGTTCACTGAGTGGCTAAGAAGTGGTGGTGGTGCCACGCTGGTGAAATTGCTTGATAGCGACACTCTGGAATTGACTGAAATCTGCTTTCTTGGGTGTGGGAAAGCTAATTTGGGAGACTTGTCTTACATGAACCGTTATGCTATGAAAATGATCAAATGGGGTACCGAGGGAAGCAGCTGGTCACTGGAGGAGCTGTGTTGCCACCTGCACTGCAGGTCTGGGCAAAATGAGTTCAGGGGGCCCGGTAAGACTACCTTCCTTTGCAGTGTCCCTCCAGCGACCTCTACTGACTGAGTTTAGCTTTGTGACAGCTGGCAAAAGAGAAATAGTTCAAGGAATCAACTCAGTTTTCACAAAGCAGGCAATGAAGGATTGATTGTTTTGTGTAGGTGATAAGTGACAGAGTCAGCTTCCTCCCTTTCCTGAATGTCTAGAAGCTGTTAGGGAGTTATCATTTATGCAATACATGAGTTGCTAGGGAAAGTCACATTTATGGAGACAAAAATATTTGTTCTTAATTTGAATTTGATATTTTTGAATATAATTGGTAGTGGGAAAGTGCTCTAGTTATTTGTTCTTAGTGGATGGGATACATGGAGAATAGAGGATGTTCTGAAGGGTAAAAGCTTGTGCTCCTGAACCAATAATAGCATACAAAGAAAAACAGATTAATAATCTTTACATCATATTCCTCTAAAATCTCAGGAAAATTATTGCCATTTACATTCTTCATTTGTTGTTGAAGGCTAACAGGACCTCATTAGGTTTACCAAATCCATATAATTACAGTAACAGTGTTTTTTTTCTACTAGCTGAAGGGATATGTAAAAACAGCAAAAATATTTTCACAGAGAAATTATGCTCTTTAACAGTAAACTTCACACCTTGCTGGGAACTGCAAGTGTGTATTATACCTGGTGCGTATTATCAAATGCTACTTGTAGGTATGAGTGGCATAATTTCACATTTCGAGCTTGGGAGGTGCAGGTGGGCTGTAGGTGAAAGGGAGTTTTCTTTACCAGCCAGCCTCAAAATTGGCTAGCAGCCTGTGTCACTCACATCGTGTTGAATTCTGTGACTACATACCCGAGACTACTCACAAATGTAAGAGACTGAACTCCTGCTGTCTGACCAAGAATGCTCCCTGTACTAGGTATTTCATTGTCCTGTCTCCGAGGTTTTGTCCTAAAATCTGCTTCCCAGTGTCATCTCCCTGCCTCATTCTGGAATAAGGTCTCTGCAAAATTGTAAACTTTTGTTAATTTAAATGAATTTGAAAGGAAAATAGGCTGGGCACGCTGGCTCACGCCTGTAATCCCAGCACTTTAGGAGACCAAGTCAGGTGGATCACAAGATCAGGAGTTCGAGACCAGCCTGGCCTATATGGTGAAACCCTGTCTCTACTAAAAATACAAAAATTAGCCGGGCATGGTGGCGCACACCTATAATCCCAGCTACTCGGGGGGCTGAGACAGGATAATCGCTTGAACCCAGGACACGGAGTTTGCAGTGAGCCGAAATTGTGCCGTTGCACTCTTGGCGACAAGAACAGGACTCTGTCTCAAAAAAAAAAAGAGGTAAAATAATTTTCTTAAACTAGATACATCATCTAAATACAATGTTATTTTTAGCTGTATTTTTTAGTTTTTATCAATAGTATTTTATTAGCAATGATTTCTAATGTTTTTTCCTTTTCCCATTTAAGAGTCTGATGAGAGATTTGCATACTCCCCAGAAACACACACACACACACACACACACACACACACACACACACACACACA
>NW_022437010.1:5828027-6018198 GCF_009761245.1 Sapajus apella | reverse complement strand
AGAGAGAGAGAGAGAGAGAGAGAGAGAGAGAGAGAGAGAGAGAGAGAATTTTTTATGTAGTTTAAAGGGTTTTATAGGCTTCTGGATTAGATTGTGAAATTTGAAGTCAAGGTCAAGGAGATAGTTTTTGCTTTTAATAGGTAATTCCCAATCTAAGTCTGTAATAAATTGGAAAAGATGTTCTGGATTCTTTCAGGAATCCTCTCTCTTTCCATATCCACTACTTTTCTGTAACACTTCTTTTGGGTCACGTTGCCATGCTGAGGTTATGTTTGGTGGTAGATTATGTAAAAGCCACAGAAGTAAGGGTTAAGTTAGCTACAGGAAGGCAGAGAATGCTGCCTTACTTGGGTATGACCAGACGTTAGTTATTAGAATGATTTGAGATTGAGAACCAAGTCAGGAGTTCAGAGTCAGAGGCAGTGTAGGAATAGGAGGCTGGGTTGGATGTGTTGGGAGAAGCCAAGGGAAAATTGAAAGTCTCTCTCCGAGGGCAGGGAACATTCCTAAGTTGTGGGCATTTCTGAACCAGGAAATACAAAGAGCCGGTTTCTGTTTAGAAAGCTGGTAAGGTGGAGAGAGAGCCAGACAGCAGACTCAGGGACAGTGGGCCGCATGGGTCCTGTGGGGAGCAGATCTTACCATGCATCTGGTAAACACTGGCCCTTGGAATCTTGCTATGTGTTGGAACTTAGATAATTTGTTGTATTCTTTAAGGTTTATGAGCTATGCTTAAATCAAGCAAAGAGATTTACATTTGACAAATGACAAGAAATACTTTCTCACCGTAGATTCTCAGTGAGACAATGAGTTTCAAGGGAACTTGGGTTAACCTTTTTCAGGGTGATGCTTCTCAATATTTTTATGCTGTGGATTCCCAGATAAGGTAAAAGGCCCTTCAGATCAGTTGCCCCAACTCTTTCATCTTTTTAATGTGAAAGGAACTCAGCGATAGCGGTGAGGTGTCATGGGGCATTTGGTGGTTGGACTATGTAGAATATCTATCCATTTACTTTAGTAATAGTGGTATAAATGATTTTCACTTGAACTTTAGTGCCTCAAATATAATTTTAATATCTAGTTGTTAGATATTGATTCTGTTATGTGTCAGTATATGTACAGTAAAGTCATCCATAATGATGTAGCTAGAGTACCAGTGATTTATTATTGAAAGGCCCTAATAGCATGTGAAGTCTACAGCCAACTCAGGCTACCAGTGAAGATCTACTGGTAGTTTCCCTCTTGACAATTGTGGTGACTCCACCTTTTGAAGAGTGCTGCAGGGATTAGAAACTTCTTTGGTATTGTCTGCTTACATTAGTCTCCAGAGTTCTCCAGAGCAATGGAACCAATAGGATATAGCACAGATTTATTATAAGGAAATGGATCAGGAGATTATGGAGGCTGAGTAGTTCAGCCTCGGGTGGAAGAGTGTTATAATTAGTCTGAATCTGAAGGCCAGAAAAGCAGAAGCGCTGATGGCGTAGAGTCCAAGTCTGAAGACAGGAGAAGACTGATGTCCCCGCGCAGAGACAGTCGAGCAGAGAGAATTCTTTCTTCCTCAGCATTTTATTCTATTCAGGAGTTTGATGGATTGGCTGAGGCCCACCACACTGGGAGGGCTACCTGCTTTATTTACTCCACCTATTCAGGTATTAGTCTCATCCAGAAACAGCTTCACAGACATACCCAGAAATAATGTTTAACGAAATATCTCCGCACCCTCTGACCCCATCAAGTGAGCACCTAAAATTAACCATCACACCATTCTTGGGCATCTAGACTTCATGGTGAAACACTGAGAGTCCTCAGTCAGCATTAATTTATTTGTGCTATGGATGCCACATTTTTATTCATAACTCCTAGTATACCACTCAGTCAATAACTAACAAATATCCTTTATTTGCATATAAAAGCATAAGAATAAGGAATTACGCCTTTTTTTTTTTTTCCCTTTAGGACTGAATAAAGGACTGGAACTTTTGGTTGCTGGCTTTCGGAACCCCTCTGTGGGGCTTGGCATTATATCTTGAAAATGTTTGTTTTTATATCATTGCTTGTATTCTGCAGAATAACACCAGCTTTTGAGCTGGTGAAAGGAGAAACAAATCCTGGCTCTGCAGCTCAGCCTCTGGTGACCTTCGATAAGTTATTTAACATTAAACTCTGAGCCTCGGTGTTTCTGACTAAAATGAAGACAATTCCTGAGTGGTGGTGAACGAACCTGCCACACTCCCTGACATTAGGAGGTGTTCGGCTAATGGTAGCTGCCCCGCCCATCCCCTTCTGTGTATCTTAAAAATAGATGTCTCCTTCTTTTGTGTTAAGTGTAGATCTAGCTGAGCATTGTCAATGTTAGTCACATATCTTGTGGGTTGTCCTTTTTAATTCTTATCTAGTTGTTGTTGTTGTTGTTGTTTTTTAAAGCCACTGCTATCCTTTCTGTTCCTTCTCATGGTTGACTGAGTAGTAATGTGTCTTCTGTCACCTTCCTGTAGAATAGGTGATGGAATTTAGATGGGGCCTTTGCCCTATTATATTTTCCCCACTGGCATCATGAACGAGCTGTTTAGCCACCTGAAGAAGAAAATGCAATCTCTTTTTCTCTGTTTTATCTGTCATCATGGCCCAGAAAGAAGATGCTGAGAGATCATAATTTTAAAGCTGACAGCAGAATGGGTGAAGTTTACTCCTACTTTAAATGGTGGTTGTCATGAGAACCAGTCCACACCAGGATGGGGTATCTTTTGTTGTTGTCATTGTGCTTTTTGCCTCGACACATTCAGATATTTAATGTAATTTTGTGCAGCTTCCTTGCTTTGACAGATTGAAATTTCTGATTCTCTGTAGAGGCCAGAGCTTGGCAGGAATATTAATCTGCTTCCTTTTCCCATTGGCACCCCCAGGAGAGCCCCTAAGAGAAGAAAACTACTGAAAAGTATACTCATCATGAAATGTCAGGGTTAATAAAAGCAGGCAAAGCAAATGGCCAAATTTCCAAAATACCCAGAAGCATTTGGCAGTATTTTTGGGGAGACCGAGTTCACGCAACTTCCTGATGCTACCTCATTGACAGCACTGTGGAGGGCAGCCTTGCCTCGTGCCAGCCATGTGGTCATGTGGAGTCTCATGGGATGGAACTTGCTGCCCTCAGGATTTCTGCTGTCCCTGGCCTCTGGAGAGCATGTGTTTTGGTCATGAAGCAAGGAACTGAGTAGCCTCTGTGATATGTTCAACTGGAATTTTCTTTCATAGAGGCTTAAGTAAGGGGAGATAGAGATGGGCCATGTTCACCAGTGAGGACTTATTTGAGTTTGAATGAAGGTCTGACATAGGGGTTTCCCTGAGAAAGCTTAGACTGAAACAGGAGGAACCTGTCTGTTTGAAGCTTGAGCTTCTAATCTAGTACTGCACCCTGACAGCCAGTATTTTGTTCAGCTGCCTGGCAGAAGTTGTTTCTCAGCCACCAATGTATTTTTGTAGCATCTTTCACCACAGAATACTGTTTCACATCTCTTCCCATTACTCCACTGGCACAAAGTCTCATTGCAAGGAGAGGAAATGAGACAAGCAGCAGGGGGAAAATAAAAGTCTGCTCTTTGTAATACAGAGCTTTACTGCATTCCTTCCCCTGTGCTGAGCTTTGTAACTTGATTAATTGGCATGTGGTGCGTTACAGAAAATCCAGGGAATGCCAAAGCTGGTTCAGTATCAATTAGCTAAAACAGGAACGGACTTCTCTTAGAGACCTTAGGACAGAGTTGTGTTTAACTGGGCCCTTTCAAACACAAGTCTTCCCAAATGATGAGCGAAGAAGATCCATCCCACTTAGGGCCCAGCCGTTTAAGGAAATAGGAAACTGTAGAAATTAGCAGCTGAAATCCACTTGGATGAGTCTGCTATCCTTTTAATATGTCTGTCTATTCATCCTACTAAGACATGCCAATCCTTCCTCCAAAGTGATTTGAATACTTAATATTTGCTGAAATGCTTTAGTTGGATTTGAATAATGTAATTGAATTTGCTTGCTGCATTTAGGGGAAATGAAGGCTTGGGAGTTTCTGTGGCAAGAAATGTGAGTGTGCTCATGTTTAGAAGTGATTCTTATTTCTCTGTCTGTGAACCAAGAATTAAGAAGCAGTGGGCCTGCCAAATATATGAGGCTGTATTCATCACAGTTACAGTCTGTGTCTGTCACTCTCCAGATGAGTGGCTTGTCCCTGGGGCTCAGGGGTCACCTGCTTAGCGTCTGGTTTTGGTTGAGCCAAGTTGGATATAGATTGCCTTTGTGTTTGGATGCCACACATTCTTGGGAACCTCATCCTAAACCAGACTGGTGTAAAATAAGATCCTGACTAAGTGCTGTTCCTATAGAGAGAGATAGATAAACTCTACTCCCCACAGTCAGCTAGTGAGAGATACAGCCAAGGCCCAGAATAGGGAGAACTCTTTTCCTGGGGGTAATAATAGAAGGTGTTGTAAAGGATCTCAGGCAAAACATTATAGTTATACAGGCAGAAAAGGAGGGCTACTGTGTTTCAGGTGGTGGGAATAGCAGATTGAAGGAATGAAGATGTATGAGGGTGACGGGTCCCTGGAATGTGTATTGTGGCACATTGGGACATGACAGGTGATGGAATCAGAGAGGGAGGCATGAACTGCTTCATGAAGGGCCTGCTATGGAACTTTTGTAATTTGGACTTTAGTTTAAAAAGAATGAGGAGTCTTGAATAAGTTTTTTAAGTGGCCAGAGCGAGACAATCAATCAGGTTGGCATTTTAGAAAAATAATCCTGCAAAGCGGCCAGTGGAATGGAGCAGGGTCAAGCGAGCCTGGTGATGGAAAGAGTAGGAGATTATTATAAGCATCCGAGAGAACCAGTGCAGGCTAAGCCAAGGAAATGGCAGGGATGACAGATAAGAAGGGATGTTAAAGATGTGGAATTTATTGGATTTTATTCCTGTTCATGGGGTAGTGAGGGAAAGGAAAAAACAATTAAAACTAACTCCTGGGTTGCTTTTTTGGTGCCGTTCACAGAGTTGGGGGTCTCAGGAAGAAAAATGTGTTTTGGGGTAGGGGCAGGAGAGAGACTTGAGTCTGAGTTATGTTTAGATTCAGGGTTTGCAAGTAGAAATGCCCACTAGGCAGGTACATTCGTGTATCTGGGCCTGGCATAGTTGCCTGGGGTGGAGGTGGAGATATATGATCTACGGGCATTTGGTTGTAGTTGGAGCCATCAGTTTAGCTGCATTCATCTAGGGGAACATACACAGGGAAAGGACTGTAAAGGGCAGAAGATGAGGCCCATGGAGTACAAATATTTAGTGACAGTGGAAGGAAGGGAAGCTGTGAAGAAGACCAGAAAAGAACTATCAACCTAATTGTGGTTGTGAGAGGGGACAGTTGCAGCGTGATCTGGGGCTGGAGGGAGTTTTGTTGGCTTGCTGAACGGTGTGTTTCAAGGAAGGACAGAATATGTTCATTGATGAGAAAGAGCCTCTGGAGAGATTACTGGTACAAGAGAGGTGGCATGATTTCTAAGTGAGATCTTTGAGGAGACAGAGTGATGGCATAGGGTATATCCAAGACGTGAAGAGATGGATTGGTAATACCTGGAGCCTGATCAGGGGAAGACACACTTTTCCTTTTGTTATTAAGGTGGGAATGAAGGATTGAAGCACAGCCGCAGAAAAGGCACAGGTGTTTGTGAATTGAATACAGGGCTAGACATTAGGGAGCTGCTTCTCTGTTGGTTTCTCTGTTTTCACTAAAGAAGAGGACAAAGCCAGTTTTTTTTTTCCCCACCAATTGAAAGTAGTGAGGGTGGGATAGACATTTTAACAAGTGAGATACATGATTAGCGTAGTCTCTGAGGTTTATTGGAGAGAACAGCTAATACTTCCTTCTCCAAAATTTGGTTCTTGACGCAGCAGGTGCTTATCGAGGCAGTCTAAATTGATCAAGTCATTAGGAAACATAGCGTGAAGCATCTGCGATGTTCAGGGCACCATGATGCGGGGGTCTCTTCTCCAGAGATCATTATGTTTTCCCTCTAGAGCCCTTTCCTCGTGCTTTTATGTTGTTTATAAACCATGGTTGCCTGTCCTCTCTCACAACAAGAGACTGAAGTGTTGTTTCTGGGGCTGTGGCCTGTCTAAAGCATGCTGAACTCATTCAGAGGATATATAGCCTCTATACTAAATTTTGCAATAAACGTTGAATTTCAGAATAGCTCTAGGTTTCCAGAAAAATTGCAAAGACAGTACAGAAAGTTCCTGTATAATCCATATTCAGTTTCTCCTATTATTACCTTACATTAGCATGGTACATTTGTTGCAATTGGTGAACCAGTTTTTTTTTACATTATTACCTATATTCATTTTTGTTCTTTTGTTTATAAACTTTCTTGCTGTGACCTTTTCAGTTATCTTTGGCAGTGGGAGAAGGACTTATCTACTATCTAATACTTATCTAATACTTTAGATTTCTAATACTAAGTACTTACCTAATACTTCAGAGATGAATCAGTAATTTGAAGCATCCCCTCTCTTGTTTGGGATAATCTCTCTTTGGGATTGTCTTATCCTAAAACCTACATCTTCTTATTTCAAAAATCATACACTTGAGGGAGGAAAAATGGTTGTAGAGAAAAAGTAAATATCAACTGGGATTTTATCAAAACCATATGACCCTACTGTCAGTTACATGTGTATTTAATTTAAAAAGTATTATTATTTATTAAATGCTGTTTGACATAAGTCTTTTTAAAAATGGGGTTCATGGGGGGCTTAATAATGAAAAATGTTTTTTGGTGATTGTGCACCATTGCCAGCAATAAAATAGTTCTCTATGTCTTTGCCTCCAGATGGCACTGATTTGATATTTGCCTATAATTTTTAAGCTATTCAGTTTGGAATAAAAAAGCCTGTTCTTTTCTGGCTAACATTGTGTCTGTGTTCACTTGTGCACTCTGTTTTTACTTCTCTCTCAGCAAAACACAGAATTAGGAACCTGTTTTAGTTCCTGTCAGAGTCCAGCCATTACAAAATCGTTCATAAGTGATCTAGAATTTGCCGATGAATTTGTAAGGAAGAGAGCATTTGTATCATGTAACCTATAATGAAGTCATTCTGAAAAATATTTAATGGATCTGTATTTTTTCCAAGTTCCTTTTTCTGTTAACGGTGGGCAATTGCTCTGAGCCATTCCTCCAGGTGACACTTCGCTCTCTGGTACCGGCTTCTCAGAGCCAGGATATATCAAAATCCTTTTTTAAAAAAATCCCTTTTGTTATACTTGTCGTATGGAGTTATTTAACAGGTATCCTGTATTCCGTGGGCCCCTTTGAGTTTTCACTTCTCCATCATATCTGTTTGTTGTTGTCCTCCGTCCACATCCCCAAACGTCAAAGATTCTCTTTACTTTTAGCTCAGAGTGTAACATTTTTCCTTCCTAATCAAGCTGCTGTCAATATTTTCTGTCAGATCCTTTCTAATAGAATCATACAGCTAAATTAAACAGTTAAAAATTATCAGCTTGCAGAAATATTTTATGACTTTGGACATAGCTTTGTTCTTGGACAAAGCACGTCAGCTGACCACAATGCTATTTGAGTACTGTTGCTGAGTACAATACTCTAAGCTGCTACTGTTCCTCCGCCCTTACCTCCCCCTCTTCTCTCTCCTATCCTTCCTTTCTCCTTTTTCTTAAAATGCTGGTTGGTTCAGCCTGGAGGACTCTTGGTTATGACCGCCTTTCTTTCATGTACTCAATCTGTCTGCTTAAACTATTTTGTTTGGCTGCATTACCCAGCAGGATTTTTCTGTTAGCATTACCTTGGATCGTCTCTTCACTGCTCATGTCACTTGTACTTGGATTTGGTATTGTGCAGAGCAGGAATGCTCTGTGGTGCATCTTATCAGACTTCAGCTTTTTGGTCTATTACGTCAGGCAAACATTGACTTATGAAGCTAGAATTAATGAAATTAGTGATATGGTAGTGGCTGACTGACTTACCACCTGCTTGAAAATTTCAAATGCGGTTGAGGTGACTTTATTATATTTGTCTTCATGTTGCAATGCAAAAATGACTTGTAGTCATTTGAAAATGTTACATCTGTTTCTGAATTTCCTTTCTGAAACAAAGCTTTCTGAATTCTACTCCTACTACAGAGTTTTTTGTTTTGTTTTTGTTTGTTTCTTTGTTTCTGGAGAAAGGTGTCTCTCTTACCCAAGCCGGAGTGCAGTGGTGTGATCTCGGCTTACTGTAACCTCTGCCTCCTGGGTTCAAGCAATTCTCTTTTGCCTCAGCCTCCTGAGTAGCTGGGATTACAGGCATGTGCCACCACGCCAGGCTAATTTTGTATTTTTAGAAGAGATGGGGTTTTGCTATGTTGGCCAGCTGGTTTTGAACTCCTGGCCTCAAGTGATCCGCCTGCCTCAGCCTCTCAAAGTGCTGGAATTACAGGCATGAGCCACCGCACCCAGCCTCTACTACAGTTTTTTGTTCCAGTACTTACCTTGCTTGTTTAGGCTATTCAGAAAGTGAGTACTATTGCCTTTATTTCCCTGTGAGGTTAGGCCAGTTTCCAAACCCGTGCTTAGCTCCAGACATGTCAGGTAGCAATGGTAGGTGGAATTATTTCATCAGCATTAGGATTAAGTTAGAAAGCAATGAGTATGTATTCTTTTGCATGCCCCATGCTAAAAATATCCTTACTGAGTACCCTTGAGGGATCCTGCCTTTTATGAGTCCCCAGCCAACCACGGGGACTGCTCAAATCCTACTGTTGCTTCAAATATGATTTTGATTATTTTCTATGACACATCATCTTTCAGAATTTTATAAACCGAACAGCAGTATCACAAACCAGTCTCTTTCCTTGTGAAGGCTTTCTTGTGAACAACTCCTGGGTTTGAGCAATATTTCTTTCCCTTAGCATCTATATGAGGAATATTTATTTGGTCAATTCTCAAACATATTTTGCCTACATTTCTTCTGCTGTTTTCCTTTGGTTCTCTTCTATTCCCTTAGTTTAAGAGGAAAGGGACTGGGATAACCAGTGTCAAGCCCTGGTATCATAATAGCTGCCCCAGGTATGGCCCCTTCCTATTCTCCACGTTGCCTCTGGGAGTTCATATGGCGTCTAACCACACAATGCCTTCTTGTGAATAATGTGGAACATTAATCATAACTCAGTTTTTTTCAAAGCAGGCCTCCTAAAATAACCCAGGAAACTGTTCATATTGATGCAATTGCGTATATGCGAAGTGCATTTTAAAGGCAGACCTGAATTTATCACTTTTTGAGAAATGTATTAGTCCTTGTTCAATGAGAATGATTTCACTACAGGAAACTGTCGTTATTTTATGCAGGGTGCTCAAAGCGGTGGAAGTGTGTGGAGCCACTGCAGCTCAGCTCTGTTCACGAGTGTTTTATGTCCAGTTCTAAATCCTGTCCCTCTGACCCTATTGATCCTTTTAGTACTGAAGCTGAAGACAGTGATAATATATATTTCATCATGGAAATAACCATGGAGCCTGGAAGACAGGATCATGACTCGGAGATTTTGCGTTGAATTCAGGCTCCAGCACTTACTATGTCACAGTACATGTTATTTAACCTTGCCAGGCCTCAGGTTCTTAGTTGAGAAATGAGGAAATAATGACCGTGAAGATCAAATGAAACCATATAGTATGTAAGATAGGCACACAGCAAAGTAGCAAATGTACTAAATGGTATGTAATTATTAACCAATGGTACTGCAAGCAGCAGCAAAGTGTGTTACAGGATCATGTTATCAGTCACGGGAACTTAGAGTCAGGATAGATAAGTGTTTAGCATTAATTTGTAAGGTAGATTGTATAGATAAAACTGGTGGTCACTGGTTATTTTTTTAACGGCTGATAGAAAAATGACTACTTTGGGAGCCACAGACCAGTCTTCAATATCTCCTTGAAAATCTGTTATTATCCAAGCCGCATTTTCACTTTGCCATTTCTAGGATTTTGCAGAGCTGCAAATTCTTCTTCTGACTGTTTTCTTTCTTATGTGCTCTTTAAATGTGTATTTAAAATTTAGACCTTTCAGAAGAAGCTTTTTGGCTTTCTAAATTTTAAATTTAATTGCTTTTGCAGTCCACTTTTATTCTTTTTTTTTTTGAGACAGAGTCTCACGATTCTTAAGTCTGATTAGAAGTAATTCCTTGCTCAGTAATTCCTCAGTAGTTCTGAACTACTTTCTGTGGCTTTTGTAAGCAGTTGTAGTTGGGGTTGAATTTGTGTTCTGGGTTGTTTGGATTTGCACAAGGACAGTTAGGAAAATGTCAGAGAAATAGAAGCAGTCCTAGTGGAAAAATAAATTATGCAGACTGTCATGTGCAGTTAATGGAAATTAATTTAATTTCAACACTGTGGTGTCTCTCAAACATAAAGCTAAGTGAGACTCGGCAGACACTTAAAGGCCCCTGGAATCACGGGTGAGGTTGGTCCTGGCTTGATGTCTGATTGGCTGAGTGATTTTATCCTCTCTGGATCTTCACCTTTCTGAGTTTGCTTTCCTTATATGGCCTTGGTTAGTGGACTACAGTCTCTTCCAGCTCTAGTGTTATATTTCCATTAGAAATAATCCCCGGCTTTGGTTGGATAGTCTCCTTCTTCTGTGTTGTGTTGTGCACATGGTCTTATGAACTGCTGCTTTTCCTTATTTCAGAGTTTCAAAACTTTAGTGAGTGTTACAGTTATATTCTCATCATACTCATTTAGTGCATGTATGATTACATCTTAATAATTTTCTAAAAATAGCCTTAAAGTGACTGACTTCTTTTGCTTAGCACTATTCTAAGCTATAGTACCTGTGAAATCATGGGGTTGAGAGGAGAGTTATATATTTTTCTAGTACACATTGAAAGTATTAAGTAGCTATTAAAATTAACTACTTAGCTTGCCTGCCATCTCAGCTACTCGGGAGGCTTAAGTGGGAGGATTGCTTGAGCCTAGGATGACCAGAATGACCACATTGGACTGAAGCTTAAGCTTCAAGACTAGCCTGAGCAACATAGCAAAACCCTATCTCTAAATATGTTACATATATATTTTTAAAATAATTTACAAATATTTTAAAAATTCATTAAAATTTATGTAAAATAAATTTTCACATGGAATGTGTGCTGCATTTTGGGAATTATCAGTGGGTTTTGGATTTATTGCTTCAACCATTCCCATCTGCCCTTAATATTTTTCATATGTACCTATGTGGATATACCAGTATTTCTGATTGATCTATTGAAACTAGCTTGGCCGTAATAAGTTATTGAATACTGTAGTGCACAGGTGGACTCCCAGGATTATTATATGCTAACCATGGAATACTGGAAAAGATACATATTTCAAAAGATTTGGATTCCATCTGTGTAAAGGGGTGGTGGTTGTGGTGTCAGTGGCAGCAGTGGAGGATCTTGAGGTGACGATGGAGTGGCTCATGTAGAAGATGACAAGTGCTTTTAAAATTATAATACATTTTATCCGTGTGAGGTATAATTAGTATTATCAGGCAAATGTGTTGTTTGGAGGAAGCCACCTTTTTCTTCTTTGACTGTGGGTATTAGAGCTGTCCTCCTTGTGTGAGGACGGAGAACTGCTGACATGCTCATTGGTTGTCTCCTCTGTGATGTTTGTTTAGTGTGTGTATGGAAGGGGCAGAATGAATGAGATATCTTGAGTGTTCAGTTATGCATTTATACTGAAAATGTGTTGGTTTTAGTTTTTATTGCCAGGAGTGGAGGAGTCCTCATGGCCACATTGGACTGAAGCTTAAAGCTCTGACTTGCTAAATGATCAACTATTTCTCCTTGGCTTGAGTGGAAATTTGAGAGAAGGGTTTATTTTTCTCTGGTAACTACATAATGACATTAGTGTCAAAAAGGGGACTATTTAAGCTTCAGAATGAGGAGGAGCATAAAGCTGATACATATGTATGTGTGTATTTATACATAAATGTACGCAGTCCTGCACTGCAAAACATTTCCATTTTAGTATTTGTGCTGCAGAGGTGAGCAGGACCGCAAAACATTTCAGCTAATGGCAGCCCACATATATGACAGTGGTTCTACAGATTATAATGGAGCTGAAAAATTCCTGTCACCTAGTGATTTATGTTACAGTTACCTGCAGTATTCAGTATGGTACATGCTGTATAGATTTGTAGACTCGGCACAACAGGCTGTACTTCACAGCCTAGGTGTGGGTAGTGGGCTGTACCGTCTAGGTTTGTGTGAGTACAGTCTATGGTGTTCACACAATTACAAAATTGCCTAAGGAAGCATTTTTTCAGATTGTATCGTCTTCCTTAAGTGACGCATGCTTGTGTGTGTATGTGTGCATATAAAGACTACAGTAAAACTATGAAGGTTTATTACTCAGGTTTTACAATCTAAGTACCTAATTAGAAAATGTCTAACTGGGCGGTATCTCATGGAAACTCTGCTGTTTTTCTTGTACCTTGTGTAAGTGACATAGAGTAGGGGCTATTTGTTTTCTCTTCCCAGTGTCACTTTGAAACATCTGTGTTGTTAGTAAAGAACAGTGTTTTTTTTTTTAATTTTTTTAACATTTGGTATCCTTAAGAACAGTATAAAAAGATTGTTTTTCTTGATGCTCATTCATTTTTCACATCACACTCATTTTGCCTTTCGAAGTGGTGCAGAAACCATATCCCATTGTCTATAAAAGGGTGATCTGCGTGTTTTGAAAGAGAACAGGACTGTCACCTTGTGGGCCTCCTTTTTTTTTTTTTTTTTTTTTTTGGCCTTTTCTTAGTTAAGCCAGGCTTATTCTGCAAGGCCCTGCCCTAGTTCCCTTTTCTAGTTGAATGACCATCAACACTGCACTGATTAGTTTTGAGACAGAGTCTTGCTCTGTAGCATACGCTGGAGTGCAGTGGTGTGATCTTGGCTGGCTTCAACCTCCACCTCATGGGTTCAAATGATTCTACTGCCTCAGCCGTCCGTGTAGCTGGGATTACAGGCATGCGCCACAGGCATGCACCACCACAGCCGGCTAATTTTTGTACTTTTAGTAGAGTCTGCGTCTCACTGTGTTGGCCAGGTTGGTCTTGAGCTCCTGACCTCAAGGGATCGGCCCACCTTGGCCTCTGAAAGTGCTGGGACTACAGATGTCAGCCACTGAGCCCGGCCGCTGGTTTTTAATGTGTAATTGCAAGTAAATACTTCCTTTAATTACCAAACTAGGTCAGGCAACAGAATTTTCACTTTTCCTGGATTATAAAAGATATTTTTTGGAACCTGGGGCCTTTTTGGCCCTGATCAGTTATTTATATTTTTGTTTAGTAGGGATGACATTCTCTACCTGGAGCCACATTTTGACCAAGAACACCTCATTTTTCTCTGTACCATTAGTAATGAAATGTTCCCCTCCATTTCATCTTATTAGTTCTCCTTTCCTTATTCCTCACTAATTAACGTGTTCTGGGAGTAGTTTCCATCTCAGGAAAAAACAGCTTTATCTTCATTTGTAGGAATATCAAAACACTGTATCCTTATAATAATTTTGGAGTTGGCCACTGTACTTCTAGCATTAGGAAACACTGACATTTGAATCCTTTCCTAGCCTCCTTTTTATTTTTCTAGTAACCGTTATTGTTTTCTCTGCAACTTCAAATGTAATCTTGCTTATTGAGGAAATGTATAAAATATATAAAAGCACCGAGAAGAAAAAAATTATGTGTAATCTGACCACCTAGAGATGATAAATGTTTTTAATGTTATGGTTTTGTTTTAAATCTTGAATCTTAATGTTAATGCAGTAGCCTGCTGATATTCTAGTATTCCATTGGAATAACTTTCATATATAACTGTTCGATAAAGAAAATTGTTATTGCTTGCTAATTTAATCTGTTGTATTTTCTAAATTCATTGTTCTTGAAGAATAATGTTCATGAAACCTGGAATTCATATAAACTGTTTCCCAAGAGCTCCATGTTACATGTATATTATGTTTAAAAGGTACTGAGAGATTTTTAAAAGCAGATTCTAGTAATTAAAGGCTATTTTTATCTTTCAGTTAATTTCCTCAGGGGGCATAAATTCCAGTGATGCTAAAGTTGCTCAAATATTGTTAGAGTTGTCTTTAATTTTAGCTTCATATGTTGTCATTGATCAGGCTTCATCACTTCAGAGATTTGTTTTTTGCACGCAGTAAAAAAATCATTTGGATACAAGGCTGGAATTTCAGGTGGTCAAGTGGAGTAATAATTTTTTTTGATTAAGAACAAGGTATAAAAGTATAAAGGATTTTTTATCCCCTGGGAAATTTATAATCTAATTCTGAAAGCAGTTTATGAAATCAAGGTCTGGAAACTTCCACTTCTATCACAGACTAGATATGCTGGCTAAAAAGGAACTGAACACCAGGAGCAATGAGCTCATTTGAAGTGTGTGGAGGTGCTGCAGCTGCTGTCACCAACAGGGCAGCTGGGAGATCAGGCCTCATGTTAGCAGCAAGATACAGAAGTCAGATCTGGGCCTCTCACCTTTGCCTCTTCAAGAGAGCCAAATTGGTCCCAGGGCTGTTGGTGCCCTGGCAACACACTGCCTTTGAAGGCAAGCATCCCCAACGTAGGCCCTCACTTCCCCCTGAGTGATGTCATCCAGCCTAAGATCACCAAACACAAACTATCCTGTGTGAAAATTGGCAGAAATCACGCCCAATTGCTTTAGCTATTTGAATTCCCTGGCGCAAAGTATAAAATAACTGTATGATATCTTAAAAGAAGTGAAAAATACTATCTCAAATATGTATAAATAATAAAAATGGTTTTTAACAAAAGATCATACAGAAGTTATCAAGCAATGAGAAGACATGGAGGAATGTACATGCACATTACTAATGAAAGAAGACAGCCTGAAAAGGCTCCATACTCTGTTTCCAACTATATGACATTCTGGAAAAACAAAGCCAAGGAGACAGTGAAAAGATCAGTCAGTGATTATCAGGGGCCAATACGGAAGGAGTGATGAATTGGCTGAGCATGGAAGATTTTTAGGGCACTGAAAACACTGTGTGATACTATAATAGTGGATATATGTTCTATAGTTGTTAACATCCACGGAATGTACAACTCCACAGAAGGTAAATTTAAAATCCACAGAATGGACAACTCCAGAGCCCTAAGGTAAACTATGGACTTTGGGTGATTGTAATGTGTAGGTCCGTCTAGTGTAAGAAGTGTACCACTCCACAGGAGGTTGTTGATAGTGGAGGCGGCTGCATGTGTGGAGGGGGAATTATATGGGATATCTCTGTACCATCCTCTCAGTTTTGCTGTGAACATAAAACTGCTTTAAAAAAAAGTCTTTATTTAAAAAAAAGACTTTTCTTGCTGATTTGAGAAAGAACTAAATAGAACATGTAAGATTGAAAAATGTGTTTGTGTAAATAAACATGTCCTTTTTCTGGACTAAAATTCAATCTAAGATTGCATGTTATATTTTTCATGTGTTCATCTCCTTTATTAAATTGGAATAGTTAGTCTTTGTTTGTCATGACTTTATATGTTTGAAGGGTACTAGCCATATATTTTGTGGAATGTTGCTCATCTTGACATAATTTGGTATTTTCTGATGATGAAATTTATATTTTACATTTTTGACAAAAATGTCATGGAAATTTTGTTGTGCCCTTATTAATGCATTATATCATGAGGGATGTGGTGTTGATATTTACCAAGTGAACTTTGATCACTTGGTAGATGTGACGTCTATTTTGATTCTCTGCCATTATTAGTTTCCCCTTTGTAGTTAGTAAGTGTTTGTAGGAAGATACTTTGAGACTGTATAAATAGTTCTCATAATATTTTGGCCCTATCAACTTTGGATTCCATTGATAATTTTTGCCTGAAATCATTGTGGTGTTTGTCAAATGGTTATTTTCTTTCTAATTTATTCTAAAGCTATTAATTAGAATTTTACTCAAGGAAGATCTTTACCTTGTCTCCCATAAATATATTTAATTATTTATATCAGTATGGCTTTATTGTATGGGTTATATAATCTTTTACTAAAATGGTTTATTTTATTGCTGAAATTTACCTGGGTTTGGTCTTTGGGAGCCCCCTCAAGTAGTCTCCTGTGTCCTCTGACATGTTGTCATCATTTTTTGTCCCCATGAGATATCCCAGATTTATCTTTTACTTTCTCCGCCCCAGCCCTGGAATCAGTCATTTCTTTAAGAAACTCTGCTCCTTTTTTTATTAAAGAATAGTATTTAGAAGGCTAGACCTCAGTATACTTATTGCCCTAGGGGCATCATTACTTGCAGGCCCCCTCAAGGGACAGAGCTAGGAAATATATATACAGCTAGTGCTCGACTTACGACCATGATTGGTGCCGATAGACCGGTTGTAACACGATTTGGTTATAAGTTGAGTAGGCTATATGTACAGTACTGTGAAATGATATTATAAAAATCTTTAAGTCATATTTTTTAATAATTTTCTTTCATTATTGTTATATATCATAATTTTCTTTGTTCATTTTATGCCATTTGTATCATCTCTACACCATTTTGTTTCTTATTTTTACATTCGTCAGGTTTAAGTAAAACACTGCATTACCAGTACAACTGGTTTAATATTTGCAAAACATACAAAATTACAAAATACAGGTGCATACAAAAATACAAAATACAGGTGTAAAAAATACCATAGGAAACATTTTCTCAATTGCAAAACATATCAAAATATATAAATATGTACGAAACATTTTATTGGCCGCTGGTGGTTGGCTGCGGATCGTTGATGTCGTCATCTGAGGCAGCAGTTGTGGTTACCGGAGTTGGTTTTTTCATAAACATAGTGAGCTTTGTCTGAATTGTATGTTTCTTTTTTTCTTCATAAATTTCACAATACGGACGAAACACATCGTGCGCCATCCGTTCAATCCTTGCAAATCGTTCGATGTTTGGGTCCATTGCTTTGAAATGTATAAGAAGTTTATTGGGAGGGGTTTGATGAAAAATATCCAAGACACAAAACACAAATGGCTGTACCGAGTCTGGGATAACAGTTGAAATGGTGCACGCGGAGATGGTAGTGCTGCCGGAAGCTGGTCCGCAGTGTCATACGCCCAGCTGGGCAAAGTTTGCGCTGCCAGACGCGGAGCAGTCGTGGCTAGCGATTGTGGTCCTAAAGTCGAATGGTTGTAAGTTGCATAGGTCGTAAGTCGATCAATACCTGTACCTACTTCTGTTTCTGTGTTGATGTATCTGCATATGTGTTAGAAAATATGAATTCATATGGATACCTCCTATCTAAGCCAACACCACATGGCTCATTCTAGCCCTCACCATTGCCTTTGACACTGACAGTGAGAAACCTGGTTCTTCTTACTCATGATATGTTTACTTGCTTGTTCAGTCCTGGAAGGAACATAAGGTAGTTTCAGAATTGTTAACACCCACTTCTGTGGAAAAAAATTAATAACTAGTGTACAGTATTTGCTATGGTTATTTTGTTTTTAATCTTAGAATATTTAGTTAAAATACTGTTTTTGAAAGTTGTTTGGTTAATTCTTTTCTTCTCCATCCTCTTCAAGTGGCTGTCATTTATTTAGAATAAACTTCTGTGCATCATTACTGTTTGTATTCCATATGGGTTCTTCCCACCTCAGGGTGGATTTTATTTTATTTGTTTCTTATTATTTTATTATTATTATTATTGAGACAGAGTCTCCTTTTGTCGTCCAGGCTGGAGTGCAGTGGCGTGATCTCGGCTTACTGCAACCTCTGCCTCTTGGGTTCAAGTGATTCTCCTGCCTCAGCCTCCCGAGTAGCTGGGACTACAGGCGGGTGCCACCATGCCTGGCTAATTTTTGTATTTTTTGGTAGAGATGAGGTTTCACCATGTTGATCAGGCTGGTCTTGAACTCCTGACCTTAAGGATCTTCCTGTCTTGGCCTCCCAAAGTGCGGGGATTACAGGCATGAGCCAGGATTTTATTTTTAACGTTTGCATAGATAAAATGTTAATGTCCTTCTAAAAATCAGAATTGTACAAAAAGGTTTACTTAGAGGTCATAACCCCCACTCTGCCATTCCTTATACTCCATTCCCAATCAACCATTTTTCCACCCTGTTTCTACCCACCTCTATGTAGGTGATTTATTTCTCTGTTGTTTCTAGCTTACCCTTCCTTTTTTCACAAATGAGAAGATTCATGTATACTTTATTATTTCTTACATAAAAGATAGCAAGTAATATATGCTCTCTTGTACTTTGCCTTTGTCATTTACTAGTATATCTTGAAAGTCCTTCCATATCAGTTCAGAGACATCTTACTCATTCTTTATTACACCTGCAAAAGTACTCTATTGTAAAGTTAGACTGTAGTTTATTTAACATCTTTCCAATGTAAGACTTTTTTTAAAATATGTTGCAGTTACAAACAATACTACAGTGAAAACTTTGTGCGTATGTATTAATGTTAGAAGTATGTTTTCAGGCCGGGTGCGGTGGCTCAAGCCTGTAATCCCAGCACTTTGGGAGGCTGAGGCGGGTGGATCACGAGGTCAAGAGATCGAGACCATCCTGGTCAACATGGTGAAACCCCGTCTCTACTAAAAATACAAAACATTAGCTGGGTATGGTGGCGCGTGCCTGTAATCCCAGCTACTCAGGAGGTTGAGGCAGGAGAATTGCCTGAACCCAGGAGGCGGAGGTTGTGGTGAGCTAAGATCGCGCCATTGCACTCCAGCCTGGGCAACAAGAGCGAAACTCTGTCTCAAAAAAAAAAAAAAAAAAGAACTATGTTTTCAGGGCAAATAGCTAGAAATTGAAGGACTGGGTCAAGAGATGAACAAATATTTAGTTTTGTTAGATATTTTCAAATTCATCTCCAAAAGGGTTCTACCAATTTCCATTTTCACCCCCAAAGTATGACTGTACCTGTTTTCCAAAGCTTCAACATATTCAAGAGTATATTATCTAGCTTTAAAATTTTTTCTGTTGTGATAGGTTAGAAATATTATGTCAGTGTTGTTTTAATTTGCTGAATTTGTTCTTCTCTAAGTTTGAATCACTTTTCATATTTTCAGAGGTCATTTTCATATATATGTATTTTTTTGGTGAATTGTCTGTTCTTTTTCCACTTTTCTATTGAGTATTTGGCCCTTTGTCAACTTTTAAAAGTTTCCTATACATTAGTGGTATTACCTCTTTGTGGTGTATGCTTCCTGACATTTTTTCCCTTCTTTTTTGTCATTTTTCGGGTGAAAAGACCTTTGTGTGTATGTGTGTGTGTGTGTGTGTATGTTTGTGACATTTTTTCTCTTCTTTTTTGTCATTTTTCAGGTGGAAAGACCTTTGTATGTATGTTTGTGATGTATATGTTGTTAATGATTTTTAGTTTAATTGTATGTTAATCAGAGAATATAGTTTATTATTTCTTCTTTATGGAATATACTTACTTGTGTGTGACTTATCATGTGATCAATTTTTTTTAATGTTCTCTGGGTCCTTGAGAATAAAATGTATTTTTTATTATAAAGGGAGTAAGTTTAATGTATGTGTGTATGTGTGTGTAAAATATGTGTATACATATGTATGTATATATACACGATTTCCTCTCGTAATTGTGTTTTTAGGTCTTTTATCTTGTTAATTTTGCACATTTGATCAAGCATTACTGATGTATAGATATTCATAAATATTATACCTTCGTTGTGAATATATGTTTATCATGCTTTTGAATGAAAATTTTTGTTGCTATTTAAAAAGGTTGTATTTTTGTTTTAATGGTTGCTTTTATACTTAAAGCTTAAATTCCCTTATCCCTCATATTTAACTCTGTTCTGTTTCATTTGTCTTAAAGGTATTCTTTAACTATTGCCTATACAATAATCAGTATATTCTGCTTTCCTCTTTGCGTCTTTCTTCCATTGTTTAGTTATGTTATTTCTACTTTGTCAGAACATATAACGATTACATATTACTCTTTCAGTGTAATCCCCAGCTTTTAGTCTGAAATCTACATATTTTATGTATTGACGTGGCCTCCATTTGTTTTTTGCTGAAATTTTTCTAGTTATTCATTACTTGAACAGGCTCATGCTTTGGTAAATTCTTCAGAAAGGGCTCATTAATGTGACATTCCCTGTGCTCTTGTGTGTTTGAAGGTTTTTCTGCAGAATTGGTGCTTAAATGACAGCGTTGATGGATATAAACTTCTTGGTCCACACTTTTAAAAATTGAGTTGTTTGAAAATGTGATTTCATCGTTGTCTTGTTTTCTGTGTTGCTTTTGAAGAATCTGATGCCAGTCTGATTCTTTACTTCTCTGTGTTATTTGATCTTCTTGCCTAGAGAGCTTGACAATTTTCCCCATTATTTTTGAAGTCCGTTTTACAAGAATCTGTCCTATATTTGATCCTTTCAGGTTTTTTATTCACAGGTACCCATTTTATCTGGTATTAATTAGTTCTGTTCCATTGGGGTTTTTCTCCTACTTAAGGACTCCAATTATAACTGTAGTTCCTTCTTTGCCTGTGTTCCATTTCTACCTCTTTCTTTCTGATTCTTTTTTCTTTATTTTATTATCCTTCTTTGAGTTTTTTTTTTCCTCCATTTTTTTTCACTGCCTCCTTATTAAATCTTAAGTCCATTGTCCCTTGCATGCTTTGGAATTTAGACTTTGTTTCTGAGATGATTTTATTTTTTTCTATTTTTTTCCTGAGTTAAATCAGTCCTCTTTTCATTTTTTCTTTATTGCTGTTCTTAATTTTTGAGTTTCTGACTAAAGCAATTTATATCCTTAAATGCGTGATTGAATATATGTAGTTTAGTTTTCAAGTATTAGTTTCTTTGTTTTTTTTTTTTTAAGTGCTTCTTTGTTTTTTTCTGGTAGGGGAGAAGAGTTGGATTTTCATTAGTTTAGCTCTTTTGAATTGACTTTCTGATTTTTGAGTAACAATTTTCTACATTTTTATTAAATATTTTTGTTCTTTATTTGGGTGTGTAAAAGACTTTCTAGTTCTGTGGTGCCCTCTTCTGTTAGTGTAGCAATGCACACGATAGTGGTTATTTATTTATTTATTTTTGGTGTCGGTTAGAGAATGGTTTTGTAAATCCTCTGATTTTTTAGTTGTGTTTTATCTTTGACAACTGTGAATTTTCTTGTTTGCATCTTTTTTCTCTTCCTACCTAATTAAAAAGGCTGTCTTTCACTTTTTATTAACTCTTTTCTTTTCCAGTGTAACTGTGCTTTTGCAAGCCTGTCACTTCAAATTGAGCATGCTTTTACATCACTTTTCTGTAGTCCCTGCTCAGGCCTACTAGGACACTTTTTAAAGGATTTTCACACTTAGTGTAACTTACACTTTCTGGGTTTTTAACGTCCACCTTAGCATCTAACTCATTCTCTTTTCTTTCTCCCATTTTTTTTCCAGCTTGCTCTTGTTACTTCAAAGCCTTATCAGTGTGGTAGGAGTGTAAGAGCTCTGTCCCTGTGTTTTGGTTGGCCTGCCTGCCTGCCTGCGTGCCAAAGCCATTGTGTTCAATAGTTATTCTTGCTGCTCTAAATTATTTTTAGAGGAAGCCTTGACAGCTGTCATTATCTTTAGTCCTCATAAGAATAATTTGAGGCCTAGGATATTAGAATCTTTTTCTGAAAACGTTTTTGTCTTATATTGCTGGCCAGTTAAAGGAAGTATGTCTGGGATTGTCTTAGTTCACCTTAGTAGCCTGAGACTCTCTCTATTGTCCAGAAAATATGGCGCCTGGCTGTAAGTTTACACAAGGACTGGTTTACTTTTGTCCTCTTCCTCATCAGAGGGATGAGTCTTTTAGGGACTCAGACACCCAGATTGGTTCCATAGCAAAGCTTTCCCTTTTGTCTCACTTGCCATGGCAAGTTTTCACAACCCATGTTCAGGTTTCAGTTGATAGGTTATATAAGCATATATTCTCAATGCTTCTGTCTGGCTTTGTGCTTATTTTATTTTATTTATTTTTTACCCCTGGCTTCATGCTTCCTGTAGAGTTTAGTCATTCCTCTCCATTGTTTTGTATTTTTTTTTTTTTTTTTTTTTTTTTTTGAGACAGAGTTTCGCTCTTGTTACCCAGGCTGGAGAGCAATGGCGCGATCTCGGCTCACCGCAACCTCCGCCTCCTGGGTTCAGGCAATTCTCCTGCCCCAGCCTCCTGAGTTGCTGGGATTACAGGCACGCGCCACCATGCCCAGCTAATTTTTTGTATTTTTAGTAGAGACGGGGTTTCACCATGTTGACCAGGATGGTCTCGATCTCTTGACCTCGTGATCCACCCGCCTCGGCCTCCCACAGTGCTGGGATTACAGGCTTGAGCCACCGCGCCTGGCCCATTGTTTTGTATTTTTAAGAATTTCTGTATTTTTTTTCAGTAGCATGTATCAGGAAGTTTGGTTCTAATGACCCAAACCATTATTACTAGAAATGGCAGCTGATTCATTCTTTCATTATAACATTTTTTATGTTTGATTATGGGACTTGGGGTGGGAAGAATGATAGATTCATTTGCTCAGTTATCCATTTTGAGTCAATCTTGTACCAAGTAAAGACCTGCTATGTCACTGACCAGAAGGTAATTTTATTTCAGTGGTAAAGCAGCTTATGACTGGTGATAGCTGTGGTTAATAATCATAACAAAAATGAGGAAAACTTACTTAGCCATTGGAATGTGAATGTGCCAGATACTCTGTATTATTCATATATTATTTTGTTTTTAATAAAATCTACTAATTTGCTATTATTATTTCCACTTTACAGATGATGCCCTGAGGCTTAGCTACCATATCACCTGCCTAAGTTTACATGGATAGTAAGTGGCAGAAACATGTCTCAGGCTCAGCCTTGGGCTTTGCAGATACGGAGTTAACAAATTCCACCTTGTTTCCTACCTTCATGGAGCTTACAGGATTTAATTTCTCTACACTGTGGGATGGTCAGGGTTATAATTTTAGAGTCTGAAAGTGGTTCAGTAGTATTTCCACTAGAACTAAAGATAATGTCTCTTCTTAGGAAACGACTGTAAGTTCATGCAAATGAAAAACAGATTAGCAAAGATCAAAAGAGTGTCTTTTAATTCTCTAAAGACCCTCCATACCATGTAATGTAGCGCTTTCTTCAGAGTTAGTACTAAGTGAATGTTAATTTCATTAGGTTTATTGACAAGACGTAATGAGTCTTATTCCCATGTTATAACTTTTTAAAGTCAAAAGATTTTTAGCAGAATTTTAACGTTATTTGATATAGATGGGCCAGGATATTTTCTTTATTTATGTTTTCCTGTTGGTTTACAGTTATTTGCTGGTATAGAGGATGGAGAAAGCCTGCAGCTCTTTGAACAAAGTTCTCGCTCTACACATAAACAAGAGACTCACACCATGGAGGCCATGAAGCTTGTAGAGTTTGATCTTAAGCAAACGCTTACCAGGCTCATGACACATCTTTTTGGAGATGGTAAGTACTCAAACACAGGTTGAGTATCTCTTATCTGAAATATTTGTATCAGAAGTGTTTGGGATTTTGTTTTTTTTTTTTTTCAGATTTTGAATTTTTTTTTTTTTTTCTGAGGTGGAGTCTTGCTCTGTCACCCAGGCTGTAGTGCAGTGGCACTCACTGCAACCTCCACCTCTTGAGTTCAAGCAGTTCTCCTGCCTCAGCCTCCTGAGTAGCTGGGATTACAGGTGCCTGCCACCTTATATTTTAGTAGACACGGGTTTCACCATGTTGGCCAGGCTGGTCTCGAACTCCTGAACTCGTGATCCACACACCTTGGTCTTTCAAAGTGCTAGGATTGCAAGAGTGAGCTACCGTGCCCGGCCTGAAATTCTTATATGTACATAATGAGATATCTTGGGGATGGGAGCCAAGTCTAAACACGAAATTTATTTGTATTTCATATATACTTTATGCATGTAGCCTGAAGGCAATTTGATACAATATTTTAAATAATTTTGTGCATGAAACCAAGTTCTGACTGCAGTTTGACTGAAAAATGTAATGAGGTCATGTATGAAACTTTTCACCTGTGGCTTCAGATTGGCATTCAGAAACTTTTAGCTAGAGAAAGAAAAATGATTATAACCTTTGCTAAGAATGATAATGGATTAGGATCAATGGAGTGAAAATATAGAGACTGATAGGAGTGTATTATTATGTTATCATTAAATGAGGATGTGATCAGTGGCACAAGGTTCTTTACCATGTGAATGAACCAGTGGAAAACTTTACATATTGCCATACTGAGTACCACTATCAACAGCAAAAATATTAACATTAAATTTCCTGCAGGAGGAACAATATTGTTAAGATCCAGACCTCACTTAGTTACTTGCCTTTATTTTTCAAAAAATATTTGTTGTCAGTAATGCCACCTTTGCTCCCAACTATTTTTAACTTGAGATATATTTTGTTTTTTTAAATCACGATATAAAGAGAAGGTTAGTGGATTTTCCTAATTGTGACCTATCTTTAAGGAATACTGAGAAGACAGATACCTGCTGTGGTTGGGATTCTTCTTTATTCTCTTATTCTTGTGATTTTTTTTTTTAAATCAGTTTTGTTAAGGTGTAATTAACATAAAGTAAGCTATGCATATCTAAAGTATACATTTTGTTTGATTTGTTCCCATACAATGAACTGAACATACTTGCACAATCATACAAGTTTTGACATCTTTTTTTTGTTTGTTTGTTTTTGAGACGGAGTTTTGCTCTTGTTACCCAGACTGGAGTGCAATGGCGTGATCTCGGCTCACCGCAACCTCGGCCTCCCGGGTTCAGGCAATTCTCCTGCCTCAGCCTCCTAAGTAGCTGGGATTACAGGCACGCACCACCATGCCCAGCTAATTTTTTGTATTTTTAGTAGAGACGGGGTTTCACCATGTTGACCAGGATGGTCTCGATCTCTTGACCTCGTGATCCACCCGCCTCAGCCTCCCAAAGTGCTGGGATTACAGGCGTGAGCCACCGCGCCTGGCCCAAGTTTTGACATCTTAGAAGTTCATGCCATGAAGCTACCAGCAGAATCAATACATGACACCTTCATTGTCCCCAGGAGTTTCCTCCTGCTCTTTGGCGGTCCTTTCCTTCTGCCCTTACCACATATCACCCCAGGCAACATATGATCTACTTTCTGATTAGTTTGCATTTTTTTGTTTGTATAAATGGAATCTTATAATATGTGCTCTTCTTTATCTGGCTGGTTTACTTAAAATAATTATGTTGAAATTCATCTATGTCATAGTGTATATCAGTAGTTGATTATTTTTTATTGTTAATCAGTATTCCATTCCATGATTTGTTTATCCATATACTCATTGATAGATATCTGGGTGGTTTCTAGTTTTTTGCTATTACCAGTAAAGCATATATGAACATTCATGTATGAGTCTTTCTGGGTCCTAAGTTTTCGTTCCTCTTGAGTCAATACCTAAATGACTAGATCAAATAGTAGGGCTAAGTTTGACTTAAAAAACAAAACAAAGCAAAAAAACTGCTAAACTATTTTCTGATGTGGTTGCACCATCTAGATTCCCACCAGTAGTCTATGAAAATTTCAGTTGCTCTACATCTTCAGCAACACTTGATAGGGTTAGTTATTTTAATTGCAGCCATTCTAACAGGAGTCCAGTGGTATGTCAAATACACATTTGGCATTTATAAAGAACTCCTCCAAATAAACAAACAGAAATTGCAGCTTAAGAGAAAAATGGGTGAACATGAAGGTGGCAAATGATATATATAGAATGACCAATAAATACATGAACAGATGCTTATCTTTATTAGTAATCAGGGGGAAACAACAGAAAACCACCAGGAGCTTTTTCAAATGGGAAATAATTTTTAAAATCTAACATTTTAAATTGTCGACAAAGATACGTATAGAGAAATAGAGTATAGCACAAAGTTCTGGCCTTATGCAGGATTCATGATTACCATTCTTCCAGCTGGACTTTAGGACTCACTATCTTGATTCACCTCTATTTCTTCATACCTCCAGATTTCCCCTACTTATGCATGAACTCAAATATGTATTTAAAGGGACTCTTGTTATAATTTATTAAGCCTTTCCTGCTCTGTTGTAGCAAAGTTTGTTAGAATATCTTGACTGCCATATTGCCAAATGCATAGTTGATGTAATATGTAAGACACCAACTAACTAATCCTGTATATTTTTAATATAAATACATTTTCAAAAAGTATACATCAACTTCAGGATAATGTTTTTCTAGGAAGTGGGAAATGGTATTAGGGAGAGGTGTAAACCGTATTTCAAATGTATTTATAATGTTTTATTTTAAAAAAGTTAAATATGACAAAATGTTATGGTTTGATAAAACTGAATAATGGGTATATGGGTGGCTGCTATTTTCTATTCCTGTCTTTAGGTTTGATATATTTCATTAAAATGGCATAATGTAATAGTGAAATAGGTTTCAAGTAGAAATTGTTGATGTGAAAAACCTATGATAGCCAGCATCTCTTTGCCTTCATGGTAAAAGAAAGGAATTGTGATATTTAAACAGTTATATCATCTATTTAACACAAATGCAGGGAGATGGATTGTGCTGTTCAGGCCATTTTAGAGGCAGGGTAAAGTAGAAGGGATTCCAGTATTTTAAGGAAATAGCATTCTGTCTTTCCAGAAAGATTCAGGCTCATCTGAATTTTTCCATTGTCAAACTATAGAGAGAGATTTTTTTAGCACCCTCCTTATTTATGTTGTCCTACCCATTTCTATAATCAGATGATTTGCCGTTGGTGAGGTTTGGAAACTGGATTTGCATCTGTTGCAGGCATCACAGTATTGAATAAGCTAGCCATACTCCCTGTCTTCAAGGAGTCATGAAGTCTTGGACCTTGAGCCCTCTCCTTGTGAAAGATAGGATGTTCTGCGAGCACACAGGCAAGGTGCCTTCTCCTGAACCGAACCTGTGTTTCTGGAAGTCTGCTGGTGAGGCATATGCATGCTGATAGCTAAAGGATAAGTGGCAATTAGCCAAGAGAAGGGATAAGCAAGGGGAGGGGCTGAAGAATGGGGAGAAAAAGGACAAAGTAGGCGACACAAATACTCGTGGAGAGCATGCATGAGGCAGCACCACCTACGGAAAGAAGGAAAGAAGAGGTGAGAGGGAGAAAAATGACCGACAGCAAACTCTTATGAGCATGGAGAAACCATAGTGTAGAATAAAAAAATTTAGAGTGAAGCTCGTGTTCATCCCCTTACTCTGAAGTCCTGAACAGGTCACTTAGCATTTCAGGTCTGTTTTCTAACTTTTAAAAGCTGCGATGATGTTTGCTTCACTTGAGAACAAAACAAGATATAACTTGTGAAAGTTGCCTTGTGAGTGGAAAATATCAAATAAATGTGTAAATATGAACAACAAGAGGGAGGAAGGAAGGGAAGAAAAAGTTAAGGCAATAAAAGTAGGGAGCACATGAGGAAAGAGTAATACGATCAGAGAACAACAGTCATTGCTGATTTGCCTGTATCATGCCTAAGGGAGTGAGAAGGAACTGTGTACCAGACAGTGGCACCGCAGTCTCATTGGTGTTGATAGTGGCTTTCACATCTTCACTGAGCACCAGCAGATATTTTAAAAAGTAAGCAATGTACTAGCCTCTGTATAGATTATGTAAGCTTTCCAAGGTGTTTCAGGATATACATCTCTCTGAAAATATGGTCCTAGACTTTCCTTTGTGTTATTGTTTATATTTGTATTTGTGTAGCTTTTAAAACCAGATGGCAGGTTTCCTTATAATAAACCGTTTCTGCAATATATGACTTTTCTGACTGTGATGTCTGTTCTGACATGGTAGGCACAATCCTGGCCAAGAATTAATCTTAAATTTTAGAATAACAGTGAAGTTGTAGCTTCTTTCATTTAGGCATATGTTTGCTTTATTGTTTTAAAAATATTGTCCGCCTAGACTTTTGGTAGTCAGCTTTTATTACAGATTGATGTTGCTGTTTTATAAATTTTCAAATTCAGTTTTTATCTGTAAGACTGAGTTGGCAGAATCATGGAATGAATTAAAGTTAAAAAATCCACCTGCTTGGAAAATACATGTTGGTTCACATGCATTAGAAACTACCTGGGAATAAAGCCTTTTCTTCTTCTTCTTTCCTTGGAGCCATGGTCATTTTTAACTTCATGCACACAGTGATCAGGAATCTTGAAACTGCTGAAAGGCACCTCATTCGCACACTCTTGCCATGACCTGGTGTGTTTCTGCCAGGTGTGTTGTTGTGAGCTGTTGTTGAAGAGGTTTGCCAGCTTGTTCCTGGCTGTGTTTGCCGTGTTTGTGACGTCTGTTGTGTTGGCTCTCAGGGGAGATGTGAAGTGAAGCGGGAAGGTGACTGGAACCCAGGCCCATCTGATGAACTAGAAGGGCGAGTGGGCCTGTATCACAGAACACAGACCGTGCTGTGTGCTTCCTTCATGCTCACACTGAATGTTAACAGCTCTTTCAGGATTCTCAGCTGTTTTGTCTGAACTCTGAAGAAAAGTGCTTCGTTCTTTTGCTTTTTTTTTGAGACAGAGTCTCACTGTGTCATCACTGTATCTGAAGTGCAGTGGCTCAGTCTCGGCTCACTGTAACCTCCACCTCCCGAATTTAAGCAATTCTCATGCCTTAGCCTCCTGTGTAGCTGGGATTACAGGTGTGTGCCACCACACCTGGCTACTTTTTTGAATTTTGTATTTTTAGTAGAAGCAGGGTTTCACCATGTTGGCCAGACTGGTCTCCATCTCCTGACCTCAGGTGATTCACCCAGTTTGGACACCCAATGTGCTGAGATTATAGGCGTGAGCCACCGTGAATGACTGCCTTGTTTTATTTTGGGCATTTCAGAAGTACTATTTAGTTGTGGGTTGTTGTTGGTTGGTTTATTAATTAATTTTGCTAGCTTCTCAAAAATGTCTTGGTAAACCTATCTAGGTGCCATCAACCTGGATGTAATTTATATTAATAACAATAATAATGGTGAAAATGGTAACGATAGAGATAAAATAGTTAACAGTGTGAAACCTTATACTAAGCACGTTGACAAGGAGTCTTGTCTTGTCTTTTTCCTTCCTTTCCCCTTTCCCCTTTCCCCTTTCCGCTTTCTCCTTTTCCTCTTTTTCTGATTCTCCTGCTTCAGCTTCCTGAGTAGCTGGGATTACGGGTGTGCACCATCATGCCCAGCTAATTTTTGTATTTTTCATAGGGACGGGGTTTCGCCATGTTGGTCAGGCTGGTCTTGAACTCCTGACCTCATGATCTACCTGCCTCGGCCTCCCATAGTGTTGGGATTAAAGGTGTGAGCCACTGCACTTGGCCGAGTTTTTTCTTTTGACCTGCATCTATGACATGGGTGTTACAATTTCCATTTTTCAGATGAGGAAACCTAGACACAGAGAAAGTATCACATAAAAATCACAGGGCTGGTAAGTATTTGAGGTGGTTTGAGCCCACAGTCTGATTTCCAAGGCCATACCAGAGGTTAGCTTTTTGATAGGATACAAAGAAATCATATTAATAATATTTCAGAGACTGTGAGGGCTACAAAAGCCACAATGTACCCCCTCCCTGCCCCCACACCCCCAAAAAAAATATCAGGGTCAGGCACAATGGCTCAATCCTATAGTCCCAGCTACTTGGGAGGTTGAGGTAAGATGATTGCTTAAGCCCAGGAGTTCAAGGCTGCAGTGAGCCGTGATCGTGCCACTGCATTCCAGTCTGGGTGACAGACTGAGATCCTGTCTCTTAAAAAAAATAAAAAAATATCTCCCTAAGTGTTACCTCTGACTCTTTCCTTTACCCTCTCCTCCCATGCTGTGCCTCCTAATATCTAGCTTGTGGTAAAGCCTCCATTTACCACATCATATCCAGTTACATTCTGGGTAGCAAAGACCATTTAAAAACTTAAGGTTCACTCTTTCTTTAAGTAGTGATGAATGGGAACTGCCTCTACAGGCCTCAGAGCTATTCTGTGACTCTTTTATATTTGTTTTTATGTCTAAGCTTTTCACCTTTTATTATTATTATTGGACTCCTTTGTTCTTGAAAAGCAAAATTGAAAATTATTTCCTTGTGGCTGTATGTTATTACAGCTGCTTTAGTTTCAGGTTTTTTTCCTGTCCAAATGTGGTTTATTATTTTCTGCTAACATTTCAATTGTACCAGCATCCTAAGGCTATTATAAGAGAGGTTATCATTTTAGAATTAGAAAGAAATAAAATAACCCTTTAGACTATTTTTATGCTTACGGATTTTGTTGTCATTTTTAATATTTCTCAAGTGTTTTCTGTATATTTTTTACTATGCTTGGTAGAGCATTTCTTTCAGAGTAACTAAGGTGGGGATTTAGGATTTCTAACTTTTAAATTTCTCTTTCTGTCCTTCGGCCTTTACAGCCTTTGTTTGGCACAGTTCTTTTGCTAAACATTAGCATTTCCCTTTCTAAAGGATTGACCTCATAGCACAGTTTAGATTAATTAGTCTGAAGGAGAGATGGATTGGGACACTCTATTGTTGACTAGGTATGTCGCCATGGGGGAGTCATGTCTTGTCTTTCCTTGTTAAAAGACCTGTGGTGGTCATTGAAATGTACCTCCCAGCATCCCCTCCAAGGGTCCAGGCTGATGGGATTGCAGATCGCCTCCAGCTGTCAGCTTCTTGGGAGATTGCCTCAGCTGCAGGTAACCTCCTTGCCCAAGGGCATGTCCTTCCCAGGGCTGCCCATGTCCAAAGACTGAAGGTGGCAGGCATACAAAGGCCTTCTATGGGCCATTCTGATAGGCTATGTGCTCCAGACCTCTGGCAAGGTAAAGCCTTCGTTGGCCTGATTGTAGTTGGTTGACTTCTTCCTCTGCCCTAATTTGCTGCCACTGTCTTCCATCCACAGTTGTTGATTCCCCTCAGATAACTTGCTTGCCAGCCCAACTTGCATAGGGACCTATGTATGGTCCCATCCAGCAGAAACATGAGAGATGTCCTGGTCAGGAGGGAAATCACTTGATCATGGTAATGAGGAATCATGTCTTCCATATCTTTCCGTATTTTTTTTATCCGTGAGGTTCTGTTAGAATAAATGAAGTAAAAGGGATTGAGATTCAGAATTAGGTTTATAAATGTTAGTCCTACGTTTTTCCTAAATGGAATCACATTAAAAATTTCAAGTGTGTAATCACTTTAATAATTTTTAAATTGGCTCTTTTGGGCTGGCTGGTGTTTCCTGGCTTGGAGAGTGTTATGCTTCTCAGAGTACTCCTAGACAGTGAAGTAGCCAAGGCAGTTGTTGCATTTAAGCAGTTTTGAGTTGTCTGTGCTCGCCTCACTGTAGCTTAGATGTAGTCTACAGCAGGTTGCTCTTTCCAGTAAAAATGGGCCAGGCTGGGCGCGGTGGTTCAAGCCTGTAATCCCCGCACTTTGGGAGGCTGAGGCAGGTAGATCACCTGAGTTCAAGAACAGCCCGACCAGCATGGAGAAACCCCATCTCTACTAGAAATACAAAATTAGCCAGGCATGGTGGCGCATGCCTGTGATCCCAGCTACTCGGGAGGCTGAGGCAGGAGAATCGCTTGAACCCGGGAGGCGAAGGTTGCAGTGAGATGAGATCGTGCCATTGCATTCCAACCTGGGCAACAAGAGTGAAACTCCATCTCAAAAAGAAAACAAAAACAAAAAATGTGCCAACCCCTTCAACCCCTGAGTTTTGGGATCATTAACTATGAAAAGTGAAGTGCTTAGCTTTAGACCAGTGGAGGGGCTCAGTGGAAATAAGATATCACCCTAGGAATCAGGTAGAGAGAGGCCTAAGACCTACTTTTCTTTAGATGTCTAGTGAATGGGGAAAATATATACCTGGGTTGATCTTTTCGGGCTAAGAAATTGGTACAAGGGAACCTCTTTAGAGAAAGCTTGAGATAGCAATGATTGAGTTGAACCGTAATACTTTTAAGGAGCCTAAAAACCTTCCTGATTCTATGGCAGTTGGGCAGAGGATAACAGAGAGGTTCACTAATCTAAGGAAATAATAAATTGAAATTGTTTGGGGTTTTGGGTTAATTAAAATTATTGGATGTTAGGGTACAGAGAAAAAGGCACTGAAAATTTTAGGGATACTGTGATGAAAACAACCAATGTGCCTAGAACTACACCCATTGCAAACTAGTTTTACTGGTACTAATAACTCTCAGGTGGTTGGTATACCGGTAACCTAGAAACCATTCAGATTTAGGGGGAGAGGGAAGATTCTCATTCTGCTGTTTAGGTTCATAGAAACTCAATTTCTTTATTCATTTCAGCCACTTCTGGCCTCTCTTCTAGCTCTACTAAGGAATTGATCATCAGTATAAAGTTAGTTATTGGAACTCTATTATCATCCACTTTAACTCCTTCATTCCTTTGACTTGCACTAGTCACTCCATAAAGACCTATCCTTGAATCAGTTTCCAAATTCCTTTGTGCTTCCCCCTCCTGTAGTGGCTCAGATTTGCCATCTTAGCCAGGTCAAGGTTGGTGGCTCTCTTCTTTCTTATTTTTGGTCAGTTCACTGTACAAATCCCTTTTTCTGTTACTCCACACCATTTTTTGAGTCTCCATTTTTCTATGCTTTGTTAGAGGACAAGCTCTATTTTACTGAGAAAATCCAGGCCACCGGGTGTGGATGTTGTGCTTACTTGGGCTGCTGAGCCATTCCTCCTGATTCCTAGCCCATCATTTTCTCTAGAATTTTGTTTCATCAGCTAAAAATATACTCCCAACTATGTCATCTCACCGTAAAACAAACAGCTACCATTATTTGACTATCCATCTTCCTCGGGAAACTTCCTGTCCTTTTCAGCAACAGTTGATGAAATATACCGTCCAATTGCTGTTCAACAGAGGCAGTGGGGGTTAGTTCATTCCAACAGTTTCTGTTGAGGTCACAATTGATTTCCAAATTATAAAATTCAACAGATTGGGGAAAACACTTATTATGCTGAACCTTTCTGCTTATTATTTTATTACTTTATTGAATTATAATGGGCTTTCAGTAAACTAAAGTGTACAATTTGATAACTTTTTTTTGAGACGGAGTCCCGCTCTGTCACCTAGGCTAAAGTATAGTGGCGTGATCTTGGCTCACCGCAACCTCCGCCTCCCAGGTTCAAGCAATTCTCCTGTCTCAGCCTCTAAGTAGCTGGGATTATAGGCGCCCACCACCACACCTGGCTAATTTTTTGTATTTTTGGTAGAGACAAGGCTTCACCATGCTGGCCAGGCTGGTTTCAAACTCCTCATCTCATGTGATCTGCCCACCTCGGCCTCCCAAAGTGCTAGGATTACAGGCGTGAGCCACAGTGCCCAACCTAGAGTTTGGTAAGTTTTAACATAATTATACACACTTGAAACCATCACCACAATCAAGATATACTCATCACTCCAAAACGTTTCCTTGTGCACCCTCATTGTCTCTCTGCCATCTCTTTGGCCCACTCAGGATCCCTACCCACCAGGCCTAGGTAACCAGTGATTTGCTTTCTGTTAATTTAAGTTGGTTAGTGTTTTCTAGATTTACTTTCAATGAAATCCTAGTATGTATTCTATCTGGCTTCTTTCACTCAGCATAATTATTTTGTGATTCACACATTTTCTAGCATGTTATCTATACTTCATTCCTTTTTGTTGCTAAGTAGTGTATTGCATTGTATTGATATTCTACAATACGTGTATTCATCCACCTATTGGCTATTTGGGTTGTTTCCAAGTTTTGGCTGTTACAAATGAAACTGCTATAAATATTTGTGTACAAGTCTCTATATGGACATAGCTTTTATTTTTCTTGAGTAAATAGCTACAAGTGGAATGGCTGAATGGTAGTTATATGACTAACGTTTAAAGAAACTGTCAAACTGTGTGTTCAACTGGTTGTACCATGTTGCATTTCCACTAGCAGTGCCTAGGAGTGGCAGTTGCTCCCCATCTTTGCCAGCATTTGTTACAGTCATTATAATTTTAGCCATTCTAATGGGAGTGTAGTGGTATCTAGTTATGATTTTAATTTGTATTTTCTTTTTTGAGATGGAGTCTCACTCTGTCTCCCAGGCTGGAGTGCAGTGGCGCGATCTCGGCTCACTGCAACCTCCACCTCCTGGGTTCAAGCAATTCTCTTCCACCTCAGCCTCCTGAGTAGCTGGGATTACAGGTGCATGACACTATGCCTGGGTCATTTTTGTATTTTTAGTGCAGACGGGGTTTCACCGTGTTAGCCAAGCTGGCCTCAAACTCCTAACCTCAGGTGATTCACCCACCTCGACCAAAGTATTGGGATTACAGGCATGAGTCATCATGCCTAATTTGGATTTTCTTAGTCATTAATGATAGTTAATATTATGTACTTATTGCCATTCATATAACTATTTGGCAACGTATTCAAATATGTTGCCCATTTGTTTTCTTTCTTTTTTTTTTTGGTCTTGCTCTTTTGCCCAGCCTGGAGTGAAGTGGCATGTTCTCAGCTCAATGTATCCTTGACTTCCCAGGTCAAGCGTTCTCCCACCTCTGCCTCTCAAGTAGCTGGGATTACAGTTTCCCATCACAATACCAGCTAATTTTGTTTATATTTTGTAGAGATGGGGTCTCACTGTATTGTCCAGGCTGATCTTGAACTCCTGGGCTCAAGAAATCTGCCCACATTGGCGTCCCAAAGTGCTGGGATTACAGGTGTGAGCCACTGTGCCTGGCCCTATTATCTTTGTATTGATTTTTGAAACTTTGTGAGTTTTGGATATGATTCTTTTGTGGGATGTATGATTTGCAATATATTCTCTTAGTCTTTTTATTAATGTCTCTCAAAGAACAGAAGCTCTCTAACTTTGATGAAATCCAGTTAACCAATTTTCTTCTCTTATGGATTATGCTTTGATATTGTTTCTCAAACTTCTTTCCTAACCCAAGGTCACAAAGTTTTTTCTCCTATGTTTTCTTGTAGAAGTTTTATAGTTTTCAGTTTTATATTTAGATTTGTGATTACTTTGAAGCGTTTTATGGATGATCTGAGGTATGGATTTTGTTCTGCATATTGATATCCAGTTGTTCCATTTGTTGAAATGACCTTTCTTTTTGTACTGTAAAATCTTTGTACCATTGTCTGGAATCAATTAACCATATATGTTTGGGGCTATTTCTAGACTCTTTATTCTGTTCAATGCATCTATGATTTGTCTATCTTTATGCAATATTTTACTGTCTTTATTACAGTATCTTTATAATAAATCTTGAAATTGGTTACATTCTTTGTTTTTTCAAAGTTGTTTTAATTAGATTGTTTACATTTGATGTTATTGTTGACGTAGTTGGATTTAAATTATCATTTTGCAGCTTGTTTTTTATTGGTAACATTTTTTCTTTGTTCTCTTTCTTTGTTTGGATTAATTGTGATTTTTTATTATTCCATTTTATTTCCTTTGTTTGGCTTATGAGCTGGAACTTTTCATTTTGTTATTAAAGCATTCGCTTTAGGGTTTACAGTTATCACAGTCTCACACTGAGTGTTGTTATCCCACTCCTGTATAGCATAAGAACAGTATGGGCCAGGCGCCACGGCTCATGCCTGTAATCCCAGCACTTTGGGACGCCAAAGCAGGTGGATCACGAGGTCAAGAGATCAATTGGCCAACATGGTGAAACCCTGTCTCTACTAAAAATACAAAAATTAGCTGGGCGTGTTGGCGGATGCCTGTAGTCCCAGCTACTCTGGAGGCTGAAGCAGGCGAATTGCTTGAATCTGGGAGGCAGAGGTTGCAGTGAGCCTAGACTGTGCCACTGCATTCCAGCCCGGTGACAGAGCAAGAGTCCGTCACAGAAAAAAAAAAAGAAAAGAAAAAGAAGAACAGTATACTTCCCTTTTTCCTGTCTTAGCCTTTGTGCTGTCACATATTTTAATTCTGTATATGCTATGAACTCCTAAATATGTTATGATTATTTCTGCTTTGAACAGTTGATCAGGTTTTTAAGAGATTTAAATAATAAGAAAAGTGTTTATATTTGCTAGGTCCTTACCATCTTTAGTGCTCTTCATCTGGTTCCCAACTGATATTTTCCTTCTGCACAGCAGAAGATCTGCTTCCACTAGTGATGAATTCTTTTGCATTTGTATTTCTGATAAAGCCTTTATCTTGCCTTTATTTTTGAGATGTTGTCACTGGGAAAGAATTCTACATTAATAAGTTTTTTTTTTTAACTTTTATTTATTTATTTTTGAGATAGGGTCTTTCTCTGTTAGTCAGGCTGGAGTGCAGTGGTGTGATTACGGCTCACTGCAGCCTCCAAGTCCTGGGCTCAAAGGATCCTCTTACTTCAGCCTTCTGAGGAGCTGGGACTACAGGTGTGCATCACCACACAACACTAACTTTTAACATTAAAAAAAAAATTATAGAGAGATAGAGTCTTACCATGTTGCCCAGGCTGGTCTTGAACTCCTGGCCTCAGGTGATTCTCCTGCCTTGGTCTCCTAAAATGATGGGATTACAGGTGTGAGCAACTGTGCCCTGGCCCTTGTAGTTATTTAGAGATGTTATTCCTGTCGCTTCTCACTTGTACTGTTTCCTGCGAGAAACCTGCTCTCAACCTTGCTTTTGTCCTTGTTCTTCTGTATGTAATGTGTCTCTTCTCTCTGACTGGTTTTACAAAGTTTTCTTTGTCATTGGTTTTAAATAGTTTGATTATGATGCACATAGATGTAGTTTTCTTCAGATTTCTAGTGTTTGGAATTGGTTGAGCTTCTTGGATTTGTATTTTTCATGAAATCTGGGAAATTTTGGTCAATTATTTCTTCAGATAATTTCTGTCACTCTTCTCCTTTCATTACTCCATTTGCATGTGTATGTGGCCACTTAAAACTTTTCCACCACTGGTGCTCTGTTCATTTTTCTTTCAGTGCTTTTTTTTCCTTCTGTATTGCATTTTGGATAATTTCTATTGCTTTATCTTCAAGTTCACCAGTATGTCTCGTACAGTGTCTAATTTTCTGTTAACCCCACCCTGTGTATATTTTATCTCATTCGTTTGCTTCAGTTTGGATCTTTTTAGTATTGTCCCTGTTTCTACTTAAAATGTTTACTCTTTCCTCTAGCTATTTGAACATAACAAATATTATTATAATAGATATTTTAACGTATTTTTTCCTACTAATTCTGTCATCTGTCATTCCTTGGTGAATTGCTTTTTATTTTTATTTATTTATTTATTTGTTTGTTTTTTTTGAGATGGAGTCTCTGTCATCCAGGCTGGAGTGCAGTGATGCGATCTTGACTCACTGCCAACCTCCGCCTCCTGGGTTCAAGCAATTGTTTGCCTCAGCCTACTGAGTAGCTGGGATTACAGGTACCTGCCACTATGCCTGGCTAATTTTTATATTTTTAGTAGAGACAGAATTTCACCATCTTAGCCAGGCTGGTCTTGAACTCCAGACCTTGTGATCCACCCTTCTCAGCCTCTCAAAGTACTGGGATTACAGGTGTGAACTACTGGGCCTGGACATCTTTTTATTTTTCTGTACTTTATGCTTTTTGTTTCTGTTTTGCATGCCTGGTAATTTATTATAGGATATTGCCAAACATTGTTAATTTTACCTTCTGAATCTTTGGATATTTTTACCTTCCTAATAATATTCATGAACTTTGTTATGGGATTTACTTAGAAACATTTTGATTCTTTTAGGTCTTCTTTATAAGCCTTATTAGGCAGGACCAGTATAATGTTTAGTCTGGGGCTAGTTTTTCCCACTAACTATGCAAGACCTGTCACAGTTCTGTAACTGATAACCTGTGAATTAAGAGCTTTTCCATTGGCTATTGGGAACTGACACTATTCCGGGTCCTGTGGGAGCTCCAATTTTATTCCCTCTAATCCTTTTGTGTGGTTTGTTCGCTGACCTCAGGTAGATTTTCAACACACATGATCAGTGTTCAACTCAATACCGTAGGGGTTTTTCTGCAGATCTCCAGAGTTTTCTATGCAGCTTTCTTCTCTCCTTTACTTTGCCCTGAGAATTCTAGCTATCCTGACTTGTCCAGACTCCCGGCTTTGTCTCCTCAAATCAAGGAGACTGTTGGGCTCTCCCATGTGCTTCTTCCTTCCTGGGGCAGTGTTAGGTCTCACCCCTCAGGGGTCTGTGTCCTTGGTCACCTAGTGTCCCATGTTTTGAGTGCTATTTTATATATTTGTCTGTTTTTTTTTTTTTTTTAGTTTTTCATATTGGAGGGGGTAAAACTGGTTTATTATGCCATCCTGTCCAGATGTGGAAGTTTCTCTTTTTCATTTGAATCTTTTGTCTACTCCTTCTAGATATTTCTTCTCACATTTTTCTATTGCATCTCCTTCTCCTTCATTATTTTCTCAGGCCTCTCTCATTACTTACTCTCTGCCTTTTTTTGGTTTTTTTTTCTGATTCAGCTTAATGTTTGTGACAGGAACTCTTTGAAAGGATGGCTGGTGTCTTCCTTCTCAGAGAAGAATATGATGGGAGATGGATATAATCCTGAAGATGCATTTTTAGATCTGGTTTACAAAACCAGAATTTTTGTGATTTTTTTTTTCTAGGATACACCAGTGAGTTGTGCTTACGTGTATCTCTTAGGATATCTAAGACACACTTGTTTTAAGTCTCAGATTGTTTCAAAAAAATGATCTCATCTGAGATAAGTTAATGTTTGATTTTGTTGGTTTCGCCAGCTGTATTACTTAGCATTAGATCTATCCATGTGTTTTAGAATTTGGGGTTGCAGGGTCGTACTCAGTGGAAAGTTTTTGTTCTTTACCCTTTTTCTGTTTTCTTCCCTCCTATCCTTCTCCCCATATCTCTTGCCTCTTGCTTTTTACCCTGTAAGTGGTTCTGCAGGTGATTCCACCCAGTTCTTTAGGCTTGAAATACAGAAGGAGATTTCACAGGGATCTATCAGATACCCGGTACCCGTACAAGGGGGGATAGAGCTGACCCCACGCCCATGGCTTGGATCCCTAGTCCTACAGCTCCTTAGAGCTACAGCCCCATGGTATATTTGGGTGTCAGTATTTGACTTCTTTCTTGCACCATCACAGAGCTTATCCCATCCCAGCCTCTGACCTGAAGCTGTTTGCCTCCCTCCTGCCCCAAGCCTCCAGTGTGCCATCCTGCAGAAGGCAGGCTTCTGGTTCTTCTTGGTTGTGGACCCCAAACCCAGCAGGCTCGCTTTAGCCTCTCCCCTTTTTTGTTCCTGGCATGTGGAGGTTTACCTTTTGTATTAGTCTGTTTTCACACTGCTGGTAAAGACATACCCAAGACTGGAAAGGAAAACAGGTTTAATGGACTTACAGTTCCACATGGCTGGGGAGGCCTTATAATCATGGCAGAAGGTGAAAGATACGTCTCACGTGGTGGCAGACAAGAGAAGAGAGCTTGTTCAGGGAAACCCCCATTTTAAAAACCATCAGCTCTCATGAGACTTATTCACTATCACGAGAACAGAATGGGAAAGACACAGCCCCATGATTCAATTACCTCCTACTGGACCCCTCCTATAACACATGGGAATTCAAGATGAGATTTGGATGAGGACACGGCCAAACCATATCATTCTGCCCCCCGGCCCCTCCCAAATCTCATGTCCTCACATTTGAAAACCAAACATGCCTTCTCAACAGGCCCCTCATTTCAGCATTAAACTCAAAAGTTCACAGTCCCAAATCTCATCTCAGACAAGGCAAGTTCTTTTTGTCTATGACCCTGTAAAATCAAAAGCAAGTTAGATACTTCCTAGATATGATGGGGGTACTGGCATTGGGTAAATACAGCTATTCCAAATGAGAGAAATTGACTAAAACAGAGGGGTTACAGTTACCATGCAGGTGTGAAATCCAGTGGGATAGTCAAATCTTAAAGCTCCAAAATGATCTCCTTGACTCCATGTCTCACTGATGCAAGAAGTGGGTTTCCATGGTTTTGGGCAGCTCTGCCCCTGTGGCTTTGCAGGGTACAGCTTCCTTCCCAGCTGCTTCCATGGGCTGGCGTTGAGTGTCTGCGGCTTTTCCAGGTGCATGGTGCAAGCTGTTGGTGGATTCTGGGCTCTGGAAGATGGTGTCCCTCTTCTCCCAGCTCCACTAGGTTGTTCCCTTCTGCACTGCCATAGCAGAGGTTCTCCATGAGGACCCTGTCCCTGTGGCAAACTTTTGCCTGGGCATCCAGGCATTTCCATGCATCTTCTGAAATCTAGGTGGAGGTTCCCAAACCTCAATTCTTGACTTCTTTGCACTTGCAGACTCAACACTACGTGGAAGCTGCCAAGTCTTGAGGCCTGCACCCTCTGAAACCATGGCCTGCGCTCTACATAGGCCCCTTTCAGCCACATAGTGACTGGGACGCAGGGCACCAAGTCCCAAGGATGCAAACAGCATGGTGATCTTGGGATCAGCTCATGAAACAACTTTTTCCTTCTAGGCCTCCAGGCCTGTGATGGGAAGGGCTGCAATAAAGACCTCTGACATGTCCAGAGACATTTTCCCTACTGTCTTGGGAATTAACATTCGCCTCCTTATTACTTATGCAAGTTTCTGCAGCCAGCTTGAATTTCGCTTCAGAATGAGATTTTCTTTTCTATCACATTGTCAGGCTGCAGATTTTCCAAACTTTTATGCTCTGCTTTCCTTATAGAACTGAATGCCTTTAACAGCACTCAAGTCACCTCTTGAATGCTTTGCTGCTTAGAAATTTCTTCTGCCAGATACCTTAAATCATCTCTCTCAAGTTCAAAGTTCCACAGATCTTTAGAGCAGGGGCAAAATGCTGCCAGCCTCTTTGCTAAAACATAACAAGAGTTAACTTTGCTCCAGTTCCCAACAAGTTCTTCATCTCCATCTGAGACCACTTGAGCTTGGACTTCATTGTCCATATCACTATCAGCTTTTGGTCAGTCATTCAACAAGTCTCTAGGGAGTTTCAAACTTTCCCACATTTTCCTGTTTTCTTCTGAGCCCTTGAAACTGTTCCAACCCCTGTCTGTTACCCAGTTCCAAAGTTGCTTCCACATTTTTGGGTATCTTTTCAGCAAGCGCCCCACTCTGCTGGCACCAATTTAGCATATTAGTCTGTTTTCACATGGCTGATAAAAACATACCTGAGACTGTGAAGAAAAATAGACTTAATGGACTTACAGTTCCACGTGGCTAGGGAGGCCTCACAATCATGGAGGAAGATGAAAGGCACGTCTCACATGGTAGCAGGCAAGAGAAGAGAGCTTGTGCAGGGAAACTCCTGTTGTTTTTGTTTTTGTTTTTTTAAAGCTGGAGTTTCTCTCTTGTTGCTCAGGCTGGAATATGCTGGTACCATCTTGGCTCACTGCAACCTCCGCCTCCTTGGTTTAAGTGATTCTCCTCCCTCAGCCTCCTGGGTAACTAGGATTACAGGCACACGCCACTACACCTGGCTAATTTTTGTATTTTTAGTAGAGATGGGGTTTCACTATGTTGGCCAGGCTGGCCTGGTCTCGAGCTCCTGACCTCAAGTGATCCAACTGCCTTGGCCTCCCAAACTTCTAGAATTACAGGCATGAGCCACCACACCTGGCTGGAAACTCCTCTTTTTAAACCCATCAGATCTCATGAAAGTTATTTACTATCACGGGAACAGCATGGGAAAACCTGCCCCCATGATTCAGTTACCTCCCACTGGGTCCCTCCCACACATGTGAGAATTGAAGATGGGGACACAGCCAAACCATATCACCTTTTATCTTTCAACTTAGACTATGCCTGTTTGGTTCTCTCTCTCTCTCTCTCTTATTTTATTTTTTAAAATCATAAGTGTCACTGTTGTGTGTTAGGAGAACAACCCACGGACCATGTCTTCTTGGTCTCAATGAGTGTGCTTTGTGTTGGAAGCTGAGTTAATGTGGTGTTGCCCTATCTGCTCCAGTGGAGGGCAGCATGGAGCTGTGCTGTCCCACACACCTGGTTCTCGTCCTGGCATTTACTATGTACTGTAAACCGAGATTAGATATGTAAGCTGTTGCAGTCACATTTCCCTCATCTGCAAAGTGGGAATGAGAGAACTGATCGTGCAGTGTATATGCCAGCCTCACGTCAGTGTAAGCATGAAGTGAGAGGAGTCAGGGGAAGTGTTTAGCAAGCACAGTGCCCAGCACAGAGTAAATGAACAGCAAATGTCAATTACTCAGGAACACAATTTAGAAATGTTTATTTTTTCACATTTTATTAAAAGGTGAGATGTTTCAGATTATGGACTAAATTTCATGACATTCAATGAAAAAAAAAATACCCATTGAGAATTTATGAGGTGCCAGGTACTGTGTTACGTTTTTTTTTTTTTTTTTTCTTAACACATTTTTGTACTGAATTGTCACAGAAACTCTGAGTTATTCTTATTTTTGACAAAATTGAAGCAGTGAGAGGTTAAGTAACTAGCCTGAGGTCACTCAGCTGCGAATGATAAAGCTGGGATTTGCTTCTCGATCTGTGCTGGCTCTTAGATCCAGGATGCCCCGACCCCAAGCTCAGCTTTGTGGAGGCTGGTGTGTGAGCCTTCTCTCTACACTGCCTCTCTGTGTAGCCTGCAGGAATCTGAAGATAACTTCCTTCGAGAATGGGTTGACAAGGAGGATCAGGACCAAAGGGCTGTGCTGTGACTCTCCCTGAGGCCAGATGCTATTGTACTGTCCCTGCTGCTGCTTGATAGACGGCAGGGGAGTGGTCATCAACCCTAGTGCCTGTGACCCCATACCCAGACTTCAGAATGAGGGGCCCATTAAATTGTGCCACACTATATTTCTCATCTCCTTGTGAGGTAGAGAAACGATCATATCATCTTAAAACCCAAGCCCTAGTCCAAAGGATGCCTGTAGAGGAATCCCAGGGGAACAGCCTGAACCTGCACTTTGACACACTGGTCTTTCTGCCAAGCAGAAGAATAGTAGCTGTGGGACCAGTTACACCATTGCCAATGGTGGAGGAAATCGTCTGCCTTTTATTTTTCCCCTATTGCTTTGCGTATATCTAAGCAGGAGTCATTGTGGCTGAAGCAGTGTTAATATCTTCTGCTGTGTGCTTGGGAGGTCCCAAACTGGAGGATTTTATTACCCGCTGTGAGAGGGAAGAGGTGGTATTTACCATTAACTTTGTAGTAGCAATGGTTTTATTCTACTTGGCAGTCTGCAGCACTGGACTCCAGGGTACATGGTTGTGTGGACACATAGGATTTATATGCTGCTCTTAAAGAGTCACAGTGGTGGCATTGCCAGGTTTGTAAGGCCCTAGGTAGGGATGAAGTGTAAGTCATGGATGACTTCATGCTGCATATGAGGTGGGCTTTTGAAATAGAATCAGTGTTTGTATTCCCACATGGATGCTTCAGGCCTTAAAAGTGCCTCCTGTTCCCTGTAACTGCCAGAAGACACACTTTTCCTCTGTTAGGGGAGAGACGAAATGCAAACAGCAAGGGTGAGGAGGGCAGTCCTGGGAATCTTATCTGTGGGTGCTCAGCTGTTGCTTTATCTAAATGGGAGCTGTGTAAGAGGGTTGAGCTGGTGGTCTTTTATCAGCAAAGCCCTGGATCTTTGTCTGGGACCTACAATCTCCTTGTACTTTTCCATCAGTTAGTTTTATGGCCTTGGCTCCTTTGAAAAGTATTGAGCTAATGTTAGTGCAAAATGTTATACAACACCTATTGTGGGCATTTTGACAATATTTATTAAAATCATAAAAGCGTTTACTCTTCGTCTCAACAGGGCATTTAGTCACAGCATTGCTTTCAGTAGCAAAATATTGAATATACTCCAAGTGTATATCAGTAAGACTTCTTATATGAATGTGGGCCACATGCTGGAATCTTTGGCAGAAATAAGAAAAGGACTGAGGGTGTGCTCTATGTATTCATGTGGAGAGGCCTCCAGACATATTACTCAGTGGAAAAAAGCATGGTGCCGAATAATATGCACATTTTGCTGCTTGTTATATAAGAAAGCAGGGAAAATAGAAACAGATATTTGTATTGGCTTACATCTGGCAATAAAAAGGAAACCCTGAGAGTTTACTGTAAGGATCCAGGAGAGTGGGGTAAGATGGGAAAGGGAGGTAGGTGAGACTTCTTCGTCATGCCCTATTACATAATGAGATGGATCCTGTTACGGTATTTTGATTTTGAACCATATGCACATATTACTTATTCAAATGAACATATTACTTATTCAAGCAGTATATAAAAGAATGCTGTTAGAGCACTATTGAAAAATCAGGGAAAAAATGGGCTCTATCAAAAGATTATGGACTTCAACAGAAGCAGAAGAGATGGAAATGTCAGATGTCTTTGACAGTGGTGGCTGGCGATTTCCCTTGGTTAGGTTGTGGTTATTGAGAACGATCCCAGCTTTTTAAGAATTTATTTCCAGCCAGAGTTCCCTCCTCCCTTTTTCTTTCCAAATTCTATTCCTTCCTTGGCTATACACTGTAGAGTTGTTCAGAAAGTGTGTGTAGCAACCCTGATATGAGACCACTGTATTCTACTATTTATCTGGTGTCAGCTGAGGGAAGATCTATTTAAAAAATAATGCCAAACACCAGTGATTAATTGCATATTTGTTTAGTTCATTTTAAAATTTATTTGCTTTCATGGTGGGTACCCTTGGTAGGGCATAGAAAATCACTGGTATATGCTCTAGTTTGGGCCCTGATCTTTCAAAATTTAGATTCCACCACCTGTGGAAGGCAGTTCTGATAGCAAAGTCCCATCTTTAAATATAAATGGTATCAAAAATAGCAGAAGAATCTCTTTAATGAGTCGATAAATCAGGGAAATGGAATGTTATGTTTATTCAGAATGAGATTCGTAACAAAGGTGGAATGGGACGGAATGACATCTACTTAAATGTTTATAGTATGTCAGGCAGAGTGCTCAGGCCCTTCAGGGATTGGTGGGAAGAGAACACACACACACACACACACACACACACTCACTCACACACTCACCCCGCCCTGCGCTGTGTCCCCGGTTGGTCTTGCCAAGAGTGTAGAACTCGGGAGGCTGGTACACAGAGCAGGCTAGGTACGGTGCTGCCTTTCCCATCCCTGTGTCAGGTAGTGTCCTGGCAGTATGGAGAAAGGCTTAGAATTCTTGCTATACCTCTTCCATTTGGGCGCATGTCACTGTCCTGAAGGAATTTCTACTTGTTTCTGAAGTCCCACTCGAGAGATTGCTTCTGGACTTTGGGCTTTCCTCATTCTTGAACAAACTCAGTATCCTCATTCAGAGGAGAAATTAGAGTCTGTGTCCAGATCTACAAAGAGGATTGCTGCGTCTTGAGAAAACCTGGGCTCCTGCAGGTTCTTTTTTTCAAACCACCGGTTGAGATAAAAATCATTATCCGTGGTGTAAAGAAGACACAGGTGGGGCTCAAAAAGGATAAGTAATCTACCCACGGTTTCACAGGAACAAAGATAGAAGGCTGAGGCTTGAACCCAGATGTGTTTTTTTTCTAAAGTGTACTTTCTTTTATGTGGCTCTAGGCTGAAAATTGAGGCGTATAATATTTGACAGTTGCTGTAATCTCAGAGTTCTGAAACCATTTTAAAAAGATCTGAGTTTCATCTGTGTGGTTTAGGAAATAATATATTAAGTTCTCCTCCCCCCTCATAAAAAGAAAGAGGGAAATTGAAACAAACAAAAAAAACCCTTGGCATTATTTTCCGCTAGATATATAGTTCATATAGGCACTTAATTTTCCTCTATAGCCCAATAAGAGGTTAATCTGATACATAATGAATCCATATGGTTTGGCCATGCTTGCTAAAAATTCTCCTCTATTAATAGATAACATGAAATATGTAATATTTAGTAAATATTCTAACTGACTTCTAAAACTTGACATGTGAAATAAGTCACACTCAACATAGTTCTGAGCCAGTTATTTGACCTTGTATCTTTTCATACAAGAAGCATGTCAAGATGTTTTTTCCACTAGATATAATAATACATACAGTAATTTTGAGATTATGGGGTGAAAAACCAGAAGAAAGTATATTTGGGGGGTAATATCAAAGTATTGAAGAAATAATTTCACTACCAATGATTTTTTTTAAAGTCATTGTTTTTTAAAATTATTATTATTATACTTCAAGTTCTGGGGTACATGTGCAGATCGTGCAGGATTGTTACATAGCTAAACAAATGCCGTGGTGGTTTGCTGCATCTACCCCCCGTCACCTACATTAGGTATTTCTCCTAATGTTATCCCTCCCCAATCCCCTCACCTCCTGATATCCCTCTCTTAGCCCCTCCATCCCCCAACAGGCCCCAGTGTGTGATGTTCCCCTCCCTGTGTCCATATGTTCTCATTGTTCAACATTCACTTATGAGTCAGAACATGAAGTGTTTGGTTTCCTGTTCTTGCGTCAGTTTGTTGAGAGTGATGCTTTCCAGCTTCATCCATGTCCCTGCAAAGGACATGAACTTATCCTTTTTTATGGCTGCATAGTAGTCCATGCTGTACATGTGCCACATTTTCTTTATCCAGTCTATCATTGAGGGGCATTTGGGTTGGTTCCAAGTCTTTGCTATTGTAAACAGTGCCACAGTGAGCATACATGTGCATGTGTCTTTATAATAGAATGATTTATAATCCTTTGGGTATGTATTCAGTAATGGAATCGCCAGGTCAAATGGTATTTCTATTTCTAGATCCTTGAGGAATTGCCATACTGCCTTCCACAATGGTTGAACTAATTTACACTCCCACCAACAGTGTAAAAGCGTTCCTTTCTCCACATCCTCTCCAGCATTTGTTGTCTCCAGATTTTTTAATGATCGCCATTCCAACTGGTGTGAGATGGTATCTCAAGGTGGTTTTGATTTGCATTTCTCTAATGACCTGTGATGGTGAGCAACAAAGTAACTGTTAATGTATCAGTGTAACAATTAGTTGATGAATTTATTTGAAACTGAGCCTTTCTCTGTTGCCCAGGCTGGAGTGCAGTGGCACAATCTTGCCTCATCGCAACCTCTACCTTCCAGGTTCAAGCAGTTCTCCTGCCTTAGCCTTTTGGGTAGCTGGGACTACGGGAGTGTGCCACCATGCCTGGCTAATTTTTGTAGTTTTAGTAGAGATGGGATTTCCCCATGTTGGCCAGGTTGGTCTTGAACTCCTGACCTCAAGTAATGTCTGCCTCAGCCTCCCAAAGTACTGGGATTACAGGTCTGAGCCACTGTGCCCAGCCCTCAATGTAACACATTTAAATTGTTAAAATGTGTAAGAGAATATAATATATTGGCAAAAAGTGCACATTTAACATAATTTACTTTCAAATAAATACTATTTATGTTTGAAATAGAGCCATAGTATACTCAAAAATGGTGGTGTGCAGATTTTGGCCTTTTTTATTTTTAGTTGACACATAATTGTACATATTTATGGAGTACAGAATGACATTTTAATACATGTATACAATATGTGATGATCAAATCAGGGAACTTAGCAAATCCATCATGATACCTTCTTCAATAAATGATTCTGGGCTAGTCCTCTCTTTCTCACAATATACAAACCCAACTCAAAATGGATTAACGACCTGAAACCATAAAATTACTGGAGGAAAACATGGGGGAATTACTTCGTGACATTGGTCTAGGCAAAGGTTTTATGGGTAAGACTTCAAAAGTGCAGATTTTTGACTTTTGTCTATTTATGTGAAAGAGGCAAATCTTGAGAACTGAAGAAGGCCTTAAAGTAGCAGAACAAAGGAAATGAATGGTGTATGGATTCGGCATTCTTTGTAGGGTTGTATAGATGTTAAAAGGTAACTGAGCAGAGGATCTAAGGGGGTTAAAAAGGATTAAAAACTTCCTGGTCTCATTAGACATAACTTTTACCAATCTGTTTTCTGTTTTAGTTTCTGTGATATTGTCAGTAAGTTCTGCTCCATTAAATCGTTTGTGTTTATCATCTTGATGGATTCTGAAAAACACTGGCTAACTTCTCTGCTTTTCTTGCTTTGCTATGTATAGTTTTCACTGTGGAGCAATTACTTTCATTGTTACCAAAAAAGACACCTGCAGGATGACTGAGCAAGAAGAAACAGGGCTGTGGTGGCTGAGATCTTAAACCAAAAAAGAGCAACGGTTGATAAAACATATTTTATCTTAAGAACTTGTCAACATTACAGAAATTTTCAGTCCAAAGCTATAGTATTTTTTTCTCATTATAGAAGTGGTAGGCAAAAGCCCTTCAGTGAAGGAAGGTTCCTGGAGAGGAGAGAGCCATCACATCACTTCTCAATTCTATTCTTATGTTGTGCCGACACCATCAGCACCAGCAGCTGTAATGGGTGTGTGTAAACAGGGACCTGTCTCTGCAGAGACCTGGCTTCCCATGAGACCATATGCAGTAGACATTTAGTTAGGGCTTAATAAACATTGATTATGGAATGACTTGACTCAACACTTGTAAGTGTTTTGAGTACTTATTAATGTCTTGAAATGTCTTCCTCTTGGACTAGTGGGAACCTAAGATATTACAGTTATGAGAGATGAAGTTGTATAACTGAAGTCTTCCATATTTATTTAGCCTATCAAAAATGATTTCTTTTAAAAGAACCTAAGGGCATACTGAGAAAGTTAACTTGTGTAGAACTTACTTTGCTGCTATGTTCCAAGAATTTAGGTAATGTTTAATTATATAAAATTAATTCTATTTAATTATATGAAATCATGATGTTAACCCTGAGTCCTGTTCCCGCTTTTGATAAAATTTAAGCCAAATATCAAAAGCCATGTACATAAAACATATTGTTCCAAACTGTTCTCATAAAATGTTTTCTGTTTACCTGCCAAGAGTTATAAAAAAAGATAAAAATTGTTTTGTCTGCCATTCTTTCTGCACTCATTTACATGTCCCAAGGAGTCGCACATTTCTGTTTGTTAGCAAGGTTGTCTCTGGTGCTTTTTATGAAAATATTGATAGGGAATTGCTGGCCCCAAAGATGGGCAAGCACACAGGTATATGAATACCTTCCTCTCAGAATCAGTCCCAAATAAGCAGTGGTTCTGCATGTCTGAGCTTCTAGTCAGAAAAGTCAATGACTTGGGACTTGGGGGCATTTCTCCGATGGCCTGCAACAAGGCCAGCTTTTTTTTTTTCCCAGTTAGAAAAAGTGTTGATGAGATCTCAGTAATAAAAATGAATGAACTATTGGTAGGTGCAACAACATGGGTGAATCTTAAAATAAGCATGGTGAAAAAAGCCAGAAAAAAAGGCGTACATCCTATATGATTTCATTTTTATAAAATTCTAGGAAACACAAACTCATCTGTAGTGACAGAAGAAATCAGTGGTTGCCTGAGGATGTGGGGGGTCAGGAGGAGAGTGGGGCAGTGGGCAGGTGGATAGGATTACAAAGAGGGATGAGAAGAGTCTGGGAGGTGATGGCTGTGTTCATTATCTTGATTATCATGACAGTGTCATGGGTGCATACTTATGTCAACATTTATCACGTTGCATACCTTGTATTTGTGCACTTTAATGTTGTCTATTATACCACATAGAAAATAAGAGGGGGAAATATTGTATTACTGTTGTAAACAGAAATCAGTTGACACTTGTCATAGACAGCAGGTAAGAAGGAAAATAAATGCAATTAAAATAGAACAATTGAAGAAAATCCTGCCTTCTCCTGTGGAATCTAGGGCACAGGAAAGCCCCCTGTGTTTGATAATTACACTCTTATCTGATGTTTGACTCTCAAAATATCTTTTTTGATGGGCAGGCAATTATGTTTTTATTGTCAAGAGCTGGGTTTTGGGGCTGGGTGCGGTGGCTCATGCCTGTAGTCCCAGGACTTTGGGAGTTCAAATCAGGAGGATTGCTTGAGGCTGGAAGTTCAAGACCAGCCTGGTCAACACAGCGAGACCTTGTCTCTAAAGTAGAGAAATTAGCCAGACATGGTGACACTTGTTTGTAGACCCAGCTACTCAGTGGCTGAGCCAAGAGGATTGCTTGAGCCCAGGAGTTTGCAGTTACAATGAGCTGTGATTGTGGTGCCATGCACCCCAGCCTGGGTGACAGAGTGATATCCTATCAACAAAACAAAACAAACCAACAAGAGCAGGGGATATGGAGTTTGGCAGACTTGGGTTTGGCCCAGTGGCCCAGTCATCTGCTGGCTGTGGGACTTCGGGCAAGACATTGCCCTTTTTTTCCGTCGAATCTGTGAAATGGGTTAGCAGAAGCATAGTAAGTCCTCAATAGATGCAAGCCATTTTTGTCATTTTTATTTATTTCACATTGTGATGCCCGCAAGATTTCAAATGCAGGTCGTTTGGGGTGAGAAAATATAGTATTTTAAATTCACAAGGGGGCTGTTCATGTTACCAAGAAGAATCAAGTCCTTTAGCAAAGTGTTGCCTAAAAAAACCAGAGGTCAGCACAGGAAAGGAAAGGAACACAGGGAGAGGAACATCGGATTTGTCAAAATGCCCACTGTTTTCTGTGTTTTTCTCAGTGGGCATTGAGCTCCGAGGTGACCCTCTTGTGTGGTTTCTCTGCTTTTAGTGACCTCTGCTCTTTGCAGGTTTTAATTGTTATGAATTCATTAGTCTTTTCCCTTGTTAAATAATAATGCCATTGCTTAAAATATTGCACTTTCTCTCAAAAGTGCTGTATTTATGTTTGCTTATTTAGAAATTCATTCTGGCATTTAGCATGTATTTTTTTGTCATTCATCTCTAAGAAAAATGTTGGACTTTTAAAATGTTTTACTTAAAACTGACTGATAGATTTGGTTTAATCGGACTTTTTATTAGCTTTATAAACTTAAAAATAATATATATATATTTATGGAAGTAAAGTTGATCAGTTTATCTTAAATTGGTCATATTGTTGATTTATAAGTTTGGAGGAAAATATAATTTCTTTTACTCTGAAGTAATGTTGTTTTCCTGTATAGAAACTAAGAGAATTACTTGGCTTCCGATGATCTTTGCCTAGTTTTTTCTTCTGCCAACTGGTGGCAGGGATTTGACAAGTGATTGATTTGGTTTCAGAGGGTCCTGGAATTACACAAATTGTTTTTAATATTGGAGAAGACATGTCCAGTTTTTCACAAGTTTTAAGATTTATTGCCTCACCCTAACATGTTGTAAGTTAGTTTGTTTGCTATTTATTTTACTCAGAATGTAGTAATTGGCGTCATTAGTGTAAGGGTAAATTTGATCAGAAGAAAGGGCAGACCGCTATTTAACTCTATTTATTTGTTTCTTTGCCAACTTTGCAGGGCTGGAGATAAGATGGGTAGACTGCTATTTTCCTTTTACGCATCCTTCCTTTGAGATGGAGATCAACTTCCATGGAGAATGGCTGGAAGTTCTTGGCTGCGGGGTGATGGAGCAACAACTGGTCAATTCAGGTAGAAAAGAATCCCACATTTTATTTACACTTGCGCTAAAGGAATCCTGTCTTCTCAGGCAGCCCCACTGCACACTTGCACGTATTTACATCCTTCTGTGGGGCAGCAGCAACATTGTTCTCTCTTGAGATTCCCCTCTAGATTTGTCTTTGATACTAAGCCCTGGAAAAACTATTTCTCACATCTCTATTTGCAAAGGCTCTTTGTCTTTGGAGATCCTCCTTGTCAGCACTTGGCTGCTGGATTTGCATGTGTTGTGATTTTGTATGTGTTGATATGTTGCTTTGTAATTGCCCCAAAGGCATTTGGTGCTTGTCACAGAAGTGTAGTTTGTCTTTCAGACTATTTAAGAACAAAACAATGCATAATCTATTTTTGTTCTTATTGCACTTAGTATAGTGCCTGAAATTCAGCAAGTATTTTATAAATGCTTAATCCATCACCTCCCTCTGCATAGGCAGTGCTACCTGACTGCAAGAAATTGGAAAGACAAGGGTGCTGATGAATTCTACCCACGTCTATGGGTATTTCAGAAAGATCTGCCTGTCTCTTTTCTGTAAGACTATTGATTAATAAAAACGATTGCTCCTAAACATAATTTCAGAGCTGTGAGGTTTTCTTTTTAAGTCACTATCTGAATTTAATTAAAAAATATTTTTGGGGGTCTGGTGTCGTGGCTTGCACCTGTAATCCCAGCACTTTAGGAGGCTGTGGCAGGCGGATCACCTCAGATCAGAAGTTCCAGACCTGTCTGGCCAACATGGCGAAATCCTGTCTCTACTAAAAATATAAAAATCAGCTGAGCATGGTGGTACACCTGTAATGCCAGCTACTGAAGAGGCTGAAGCATAAGAATCACTTGAACCTGGGAGGCAGAGGTTGCACTGAGTCAGTATGGCTACACTCCAGCCAGCGTGGCAAAAGAGCAACACTCTGTCTAAAACAAAACAAAACAAAAATTATATGTATCTAAATACCTATGTAACTATTTTAGTTATATAGGTATATAACTAAATAACTAAATTACCTATATAACTAAATATAACTAAATTATATATATACCTATATAAATTATATAACTATATTCAGAGTATAAATCCTATATATGGTTATATAGATACACAGATACATATATTCAGAGTATAAATCCTCCAAAAAAAGGGGGGAAGTTGGTTTGGATTGGGCATTTGAGCTCACTGCATAAGCAGTGAGCACCAAATAGGATAGGAACTGATGTGGATTGTTCTGGAAACCTTTCCAGCTCTGCTGCCTTAGAAGGACATTTGCTGCCTGGCTTTGGAGGGCAGCTCTGACTCAGGGTTTGCTGTGTGGCTTCTTGTAGCAGAATGAAGAGAGGTCCTTCTTGGTAACTAAGAAATGTTAACAGACCATAGGTAAGGACATGATACCTCGTCATGGGCTTGGAACATGTGGATGAGCAGAGAGTGACAAGAGAGGTTGTGTGAAATGCAGGAGCTTGTGTTACCTGGGCTGGGAGACTGGAAGCGTGGCCTTCCCTTCTGGCTCTTAGGTACTCTCCATCCGCAGAGGCCTGGACTCCACAAGCTCCCAGATTCCTCTTCATCCTGCTGAGGAAGCCTCGGGGGAAAACCCAGCATAGGACCGGAGGCTCTGTGGGCAGTTTTCAAATAGATGAAAAGAGGAGAAAGAGCACAGGACATGAAATTAGGACCTGGGAGGAGAAGTTGTAAGGCCTGGGCTTGGGTTCTGGAAACCCAGGGTTTTGTCACAACTCTGTTAACTAACAGCCATGTATCTTCAGGCAAGTTTCATCACCCCATGAGTCTTAGCTTTCTCATGGTTAAGATGGGTGCAAGGATACACCCTCAGAGTTCCATCATGGGGACTGATTGAGAGGATTCCTCTAAAGTGCTTAGCAAAGGGTCCACCACACAGTGAACGTTCAGTAAAAATTGCTGATGTTGTTACGTTTAAAATTTTCTAATGGTTAGAGCTATTTATCAACAGAGGGTCCCCTTAGTAGGAAATATTTAAACAGACGCTGTTCCTGCCTGTCATAGAAACAATTTCTAACCAAGTGGAATTTGTTACTTCTTTGACCTGTAGTCATGTCTGTGTCTGTGATTTCATATCGAGTGAGTGATTTTACAGGGAAAAAGAAAAGTAAGAGTAATAAGAAACAGGAAGAAAAGGAAAATCAGCCTAGTAATAATAGCATCTCGACAGAAAACACAAACTACTGAGCATGAATATGAAAGACTTAATCCCTCCCTGAGTAGGAGCTAACTTCAAATATCTCTGTAGTGTTTTTATAGTTTTGCTTTTTAGAAAAAGATTTGAATGAATCCTAGGCTTCCTCCCAGGAGTGCCTGATATCAGGGCGCTGGAGTTCAGAAAGCAAACCAGGGATGATCAGCTTACACATCAGTTGTCATTTGGAATTGATCATGCTTCCTTGCACGGTTTCCAATACCCTTGATGGGTTTTTATGAGGTTTATTCACACAGTAATTGGCTGAATATCATTATCTGAAACAGGTTTCTAAATCATTATTGCACATTAATGAGGCTGTTGTTCTACAATTAGATTAGCCATGTTAGGTATTCTTGAATAGAATGGCAAAGTGAAAAAGACATTTACGTTGTAAATATGTTTCAGAGATTCACAGTGATGGTAGGATGTGCTTTGACTTTTGGGGAAACTGTACACATAAAATTTTATTTACTTACTTATTTTTGAGACAGAGTCTTGCTCTGTCACCCAGGCTGGAGTGAAGTGACGCCATCTCAGCCCATAGCAACCCCCGTGCCCCAGGTTCAAGTGATTCTCCTGCCTCAGCCTCCTGAGTAGCTGGGATTATAGGTGCCTACCACCACACCCTGCTAATTTTTGTATTTTTGGTAGAGATGGGTATTTGCCATGTTGGCCAGGCTGGTCTCAAACTGCTGACCTCAGGTGATCTACTCACCTTAGCTTTCGAAAGTGCTAGGATTACAGGCTTGAGTCACCACGCCCAGTCATAAAATTTAAATTAAACATTTCACAAGAGAGGGAAACTAAAGAAATAGAAGAGACGATTTTATAGATGAGATCTTGCCTAGACTTTGCTACTTGAATTTGAAGTTATTATGACGATGTTCTGCTCTGTGTTCTTAAATTTGAAGGTGTTTGGATGTCTGTGGTTAAAATTTTTAAACTGCCTGACAGTCACTAACCACAGACATTTGCAAGTGCAGCTGATTTTCTGTTTTCTGAGTTCTTATGGTGTGGAGAAAGACTGGCTATGTGTACTTTATCCTGCTCATTCAGTTTTGCTATTCTTTCTATCTCTTCTACATTTGCTTCCCTGCTCTCCCTTCCTTTTTCCTCCCTGCCCCTCCTTTCCCCTCTCTTTACTTTTCTTCATTTCCTTCCCTTTTAAAAGAGAACTTCCAAGAAACCATATAATTGATGACTCCCCTTTAAGGTTCTTACAAAGAATCAGGTGAGTGCTAAAATACCCAGAAAATGAAGAAGCTGATGGAGCAATGATAGTGGCAGACATCGGTTGAGCCCTTCCTATGTGCCAGCATCCTATAAAGCATGCTTTATATGCTTTCTTTCGTTTAACCATGATATCAAGGCTCCAAGGTAGATGCTATTCTAACCTGCATTTTACAGAGCCAGAGAAAGGTAATTTAGATCAAACAGGTGGACAGTGCTAGTGAAACTTGCTCAAGTCTTTCTAACAACAGTTGACTAATAAGCTGTGCTCCCCAAATAGTAAATTTTATGATTTTGAAGTTGCTAAAAATTCATTTCAAATACATCATTCCGCCTAACATAGAAATAAAAGAACTGAAACAAAGCGAAACAAATACACAGCAAACAAAACTTTATTTGTTCTGCAGTTACCTCTAAGGAAGGGCTGTGCCACCACGCCTGTTCTCTCCCTGTGACAGAGTGCATTTAATTAAAGCGTGACATTAGATTGTTAATGTAAACAGTCAGTGAAAACATTTTATTACACATTTAAGCGACGGTGGCATATATGTGTTTTTATGTGTGGAATTCTGCTCTTTGAAATGGCTTATAGCATTTTACTTTATTTCTTCTTCCTTAAGTCAGTGTCTTCACCATTGCTTTCAGACTCCTTAGTCTGAGTGATGGTGATGTGAGCGGTGACCATTTGCAGGCTGACTTGATTGTGTTTTCCTCAGGGAGGTATTTTGGGGACAGTACTGAGTCACATCCCTAAATACTACACACTTACCTCCCACTGGGTTGACTCAGGCTGCTGTGTCTTTTCACATAGTAAATGGAGCACCAGCATCCAAAACCATCACTGGGGCAACCATGGACCGTGATCAGGCCAGGAAGGGATTTGCCATTCCTTGACCCTGTGAGGTTTAGAAGATTTTACATGGCCCAAGAGAGAGAAGAAGCTTGATAGTAGAAAATATGTTTTTAAAAATGAAATTTCCTTTCGTACCTTTTTGTCTAAATTTAAAAAGTGGCTCTTTTTGGAAAACCTTATAAATAGGTACACAAACAGTTTTGGGTTTTAAAGGATTATTATTTGCTTGCTTATCAAATATTTCTTGAAGTCCTTCTAAGGCTGTAGCGAAGTGAATAAGCATTGCTCCTGCTTTTGAAAACATCACAGTGCACACAAACATATAAACAAATGATTACAGTACCATGTGGTAAGTATTCATAACAGGGGTACCTTGGGCAGAATGTGTGGGGAAGAGAAGGTGGTGCCAGGCCTTTCCCTGGTTGCATTCAGGATAGAATACAGATGTGATAGGTATTTGAAATGTGCATCCCAGAGTTGGTTAGGTTCTTGTTTGCAAGGAGGGATATACTTTTTCTTTGTTTTTCCTATATTAGCATGAATCTGTTTCCAGTCTGTCCCACTCTCTGGGCTATAGCCTCTACACATGCTTAACATGGTTCAGTGTTGTTGATCTAAGTTGGTGAATTTGTAATAGAATGGACCAAGGCTGTACCAGTAATAAACATGCCATTAATGTAATTAGTGCCTTTTGTGTGCAAGGCATTGTGCTGGACAGAGGAAGTTAGGAAAATGGATGAAACATACCTTCTCCCTGTGAAAACTTGTAGTTCTGTGTAGTAGTGCAGATAAGATGATATCATTAGAACATAGTCATGCATATAAATGCGTTTTGTGAGACTGAGCTTTGTGAGATGAGAAAAGGGAACTGTGTCTATCAGTTGGATCAGTGGAGGCTTCATAAAGGAGGTAGGTTTTGAATTGGGCCTTAAGTAGTCATTCTCAGATGTGTGACTGGTAATTACTTGGAGAGGTAATTTGAAATGTCTCTTCATAGAGCATCAGTCTGTAGGTCTGGGATGGAGACCAAGATATGCATATTAAACAAACACCCTAAATAATTCTTATGAATGACCCATATTCAGACCGTACTCAGAAACCCTGTCTATAGCATAAGTTGAATATCTTTCCAATTTGGGGGGATATAATTAAAGTGTAATGAACTGCACATATTTGAAGTATACAGTTTGATCAGTTGTTAACATATGTTTACACCAGTGAAACCATCACCCCAGTCAAGATGATAAATGTTTCTATTCCCAACCATTTCTCATGCCCTTTTTGTAATCTGTTCCTCCCCCGATCCTGCAGGCAACCACTGCTCTACCTGCTGTCATTATAGGTTAGTTTGGATTTTCTACTATTTTATATCAACGGAATTATACAGTATATATTCATTATACCTGGCTTCTTTCACTCAGCATATAATGATTTTGAGATTTAGCCATGTTGTGTGTATCAGTATCTGTGTATCAGTTTATTCCTTTTTATTTGGAGTTGTGTTTCATTGTAAAATTCTCTGTGTGGACATACGTTTCCAAACTCTAGAGGCAAAAAGCCTGTGAATGGAGTGTTCTATAAATGTCAGTTACATCAAGGTAACTGAATAGTGTTGTTTAGCTCTTCTTTCTCTGTTTACTGATTTTTTGGGTCTTAGTACTTTATCAGAAAAGATAAAGTACTGCTCAGAAAAGAGTAAGATTTTCTACTATGGTTATGGACTTGTCTGTTTTACCTTTTTATCTGTCAATTTTTCTTTATGTTTTTTGAAGCCATATTATTAGGCGCATATATTTTCTTAGTAGTTATGTTTTCCTGAGGAATTGTTCCTTTTATCATTGTGAAATGTCTTTCTTTATCTCTGGTAATTTTCCTTGGACTCACTGTTTCATTTATATTACAATATCCATTCCTGCTTTGTTTTTCTTCCTCCCCAGTTACCTTTATATTGTTATAGTTACATATATTACATCTATACACAGTAAAAACCTCACCATTCAGTGTTATACTTTTTCCTTTAAACAATCATATGCATTTTTAAAAAAACATAAGAAAAAAATAGTTTTCTTTCATATTTACTTAGCTGTTTGCCATTTCTCTTGCTGTTCCTGTATTCCTGAAAATACATGTTTTCTTCTGGTAATTCTTTTTCTCTCCAGTAAAAAAAACTTTCCGTAGCATTTTTTATAGACCACATCAACTGGTGATAATTTGTTAGTGTTATTTTATGTGAGAATGTCTTTATTTCCCCTTTATTTTGAAGGGTGTTTTTATTGAATATAGAATTCTGGATTGATGGATTTTTATTTTTTTTCTCAGCAACTTAAAGATGTTGATCCATTGTCTTCTGCCTCTATAGTTTCTAAAGAGAGATCCCTAATCTTTTCAGTCATTCTTCACCTGTAAATAGTTATCTTTCTTTTTTAAAAAAATATTTGTTTATTTATTATAATTTTTTACTGTGCTGTCTTTAGTTACTTTCAAGATTTTTTCCCCCCTCTGTTTTTCATTGGTGTGATTTTGATATGTCTAGGTTTGGTTTTCTTTTAAGTTTATCTCATACTTAATGATAGATCTTTTGGGTTTTGTCCTGGGAGCCCCTGAGACCCTGCTACTTTTTTTAAAAAATCTTTTTCTTTCTGTTTTTCAGATTGGATAATTTCCATGGATCCATCCATCTTTACTCTGTCCTCTGTTGTCTCCACTCTACTGTCTTGATCACCAAATATAGTTTTATTTTAGTGCTTTCTTTTGTTTTAAAATTTGCATTTGGTTTGTTTTATAGTTCCTATTTTTCCTCTGAGAATTCCTGTATTTTCATTTCTATCAAGTTTGTTTTTCTTTACCTCATAGAGCAAAGTGACAGTGATTGCTTTAGGTGTACATTAAATATCCATTATCCAAAATGCTTGGAACCAGAAGTGTTTCAGATTTTTGGATTCTGGAATATTCACATTATACTTACTGTTTCAACGTCCAACCCCAAAATCCAAAATTCAAAATGCTCCAATGTGCATTTCTTTATGGATATCATGTCCATGCTCAAAAAGTTTCATATTTTGGAATATTTTGGATTTGGCGTTTTTGGATTAGGGATACTGAACCTGTAGCTATCTAATATTTCCAATGTCTGGATTGTCTTGTGTGGACTTCTGTTAAGAATTGGTCACATTTTCCTGGTGACTTGTAAACAAATTTTGGATTGTGTATTGCACATTCTGAATGGCCTCCTGTTATCTGTGGAGACTGTTGATGTTTTAATAAGGTGAACAACCTGTGAGCTCTAGGCTTTGAGTGGGAACTGCTTCCTGTAGGCAGCGATTCAGATCTCAATGTAAGTTGTTTCTGTGCTTATTTTTGTCTATCCTGTAAACACATACTTAAGGGGTTAGTCTGCAACTTGTGTGAGTGGTTCAGATCTCAGTTCCGTGTTCTCAGCTTTTTCTGTGCTGGCTTGAGTCTTTGCTGTGCGGGTGTCACTCCAGGGTCAGGCTGATATCTGTGCAGGTTTGCACATAGGATTTGGGCATCCTTTCTTGGACTTTCTATACCCCAGGATCATACCCGCAGACCCTTCCTCTCACAGAAGCCCTTTATCTGTGGACAGACAGACAGGTTTCTCTTCGAGTTTAACTGCTTGCGTTGTTGTTGTGCAGCTCTGCAACTGGGGCTCAATCATGTGAGAAGAAAACAAACCAGAAACTTCACCCTGTGTGGGTTGCCTTTCCAGCAGTTGACTCTCCTTTATAACTTCTGCTTGATTACTTCTCAGAATCCTCTGTTAGTTGTTTAGAGATTTTGGTTGTAATCAGAGAGAGGGATAGACTGAGGTGGACTCATGCCCCCGTAGTGGACCTGGACTGTAGTTTGGGTTGTGAATGCCCTCCAGGTGAAAGGATAATTGCGTGACACACACATGTGGTACTGGAAACGTGGTGGTATCGGCTCCACTTGTCTATTTACTCCATCAACTTTCTTAATCAGAATTATGCCTGGTACATTTTTGAAGCCAATTAGTTGAGACTGTCTAAGATCTGTCAAACTCTGGCTCCTCTCCTTCCTCCCACCCTCCCTTCCTTCTTGGTTCCTTCCTTCCACCTTCCCAACTTTCCTCTAGGCCCCTTTTGTGTCCATTCGGAAAAGCAAACAAATACATGTTAGCCCCGTATGTAGGTTTTGCCTTGAGTTCCTCCTGGTGACATATTTTCAAGCTTCCAGAATAGAGGTATCTGTTCAAATATTTACTTAGCCTTTTCCCCTTTTCAAAACAGCTAAGATGGTGGGACTTTTTTTCTGATATAAAAGTGATCTGTAATCATTGAAAAATTAAGAAAATAAGATATAAAAAAGAAAATGAAAGTAATTCCATGATCCTGTATAAAATAAGATCCTTTATAAAATTTAATTTCTATATTGAACTTTAAATCTTTATACGTATTTATAATTGTCAGATATACCTGTATGTAGAAGTTATACCTGTAGGTAGAAGTTACATATATTTTGTAAAAAAATAGAATCATTCTTTAAATATTTTTTGACTTAGGTTTTTTCCACAAGAAATGTGACACAAGTGTCCTTTGATGTTACCAAACATTTATCTACATCATCATTGTCAGTGGCTGCATCACCACTGTGGGTGGATCTTTCTGGCCACTCCCATGTTGATGGGTTTTTGACAATAAAACTTATATCCATGTGTCCTGCGCACTTGCCTTAATATTTTGCTGGGATAAGTGTATAAAAGTGGAATTGCTGTTTTTTTCTTCCAAGGTTTGTGATGCATATTCGTAGGCACACTGGAAAAAAGTACCTGCAGTGTTTGAAAATGTTCATTTTCCACACCCTTACCAATACTGAACATTATCAATCTCTTTATTCTGTACATTTAACAGGAAAAAAAGATGTATACTGGTGTTTTGTTGTTGTTGTTGTTGTTTAGAGGTGGGGTTCTCACTGTGTTGGCCAGGCTGGTCTTAAGCTCCTGGCCTCAAGTGATCCTCCCACCTCAACCTCCCAAGTAGCTGAGACTATAGGCATGTGCCACAGTACCCAGCTTATACTAGTGGTGTTTTAATTCACTTTTTTTTCTGGTCACTAGTGTTATTGAACATGTTTCCAGAAGCTATTGGCTCCACCCATATTCTTTCATTCTTTTTTTTTTTTTCTTTTTTTGAGATGGAGTTTTGCTCTGTTGCCCAGGCTAGAGTGCAGTGGCACAATCTCGGCTCACTGCAACCTCCATCTCCTGGGTTTGAGCAATTCTTCTGCCTCAGCCTTCCAAGTAGCTGGGACTACAGGTGTGCGCCACCACGCCCTGCTAATTTTTGTATTTTTAGTAGTGATGGGGTTTCACCATATTGGCCAGGCTGGTCTTGAGCACCTGACCTCAAGTGATCCACCTGCCTCAGCTTCCCAAACTGCTGGGATTATAGGCATGAGCCACCACACTCAGCCACTCAGTCCATTTTCTAATGAGACTAGAAAGGTTGCAAGGATATATTCTGCAAGTTTTCTTTTTATTCTCTCTTTCCAGATTATAACTGTATTCTCATTTTTGTTGAAGTCCTCTGTGTTGCCCAGGCTGGACTTGTGCTCCTGGCCTCAAGTGACTGGCCCCATCAGTATCTTCACTCCTTTCCTCTCTTCCTTTCTTCCATGAGTTATCACATTCCGAATTTTGTGTTATTACCTTGATTTTCATTACAGTTTTACTATTTATATTGTACAACAAGTTAACTTTGATGCGCTTTTATATTTTAACAAATGAAATCACAGTATAAATCCTTTCATGACTTTAGGTTTTCATGCAGTAGTGTGAAGTTCATCTGTGTTGTCACATGTAGAGTTAGTTTTTTTGTTTTTCACGCTTAAATTCTGTCAGATGAATATTGTATAGTTCATTCATCCATTCTTTAATGAATATTTGATCGTTTACAGTTTTCTTTTTGCTATTACAAATGCTACTGCTGAACATTCTTGTACATCTGAATGTATAGGTGTAAGAGTTTCACTGAGCTATATTTTATGTAGCAGTAGAATTGCTAAGTCAGTACTTACGAACATCTTTGGATATCACCAAATTATTTCCCAAAATGGTTGACCCAATTTACATTGCCTTGAGCCGTTCTAAAGTTCCCTGGTGCTTTACGTCCTCTTTAACACTTGACCTTGTTCAACTTATTTTGGCAGTCTGATAAGTTTAAAATAGTATCTCTAGCTGAGCGTGGTGGTGTGCCTGTAGTCCTAGCTATTCAAGAGGATGAAGCATGTGGGTCACTTGAGCTCAGGAGATCAAGGCTGGAGTGAGCTGTGAACCCGCCACTCCACTCCAGCCTGGGTGATAAAGTGAGACCCTCTCTCAAAAATTAAATTAATAAAAAATAAAATAAAATGATATATTGTGTTTTTAATTTGAATTTACCTGGTTACTGTTAAGTTCGAACACACTTTTATATATTTATTTGACACAGTTTTTCTTTTGTTCATTTTTGGGTGACGCTCATTTCTGTCTTCTAAAACTGATTGGCAAGAATTCCACATTTATATTGGTTACTAATCATTTGTCATTTCTATGTATTGCAATTACATTCTTTAGGTTGGTAGCTTTCCTTTTCTGTTCTTTTTTTAAGTTTCATAAATGGGATACACACACACACACACACACACACATTTCTTTTTTTGAGTAGCTTTAGGTTTCTTTATATAACATCATTCTCCAAAAAAGTCACTTTGCCAGGGATTGTGTGTGGGTGCAAGTTGGCAAGTTTCATGAAGATAACCCTTTTGCTTGTCATGCTTGATTCTGGTAGTTTAAGTCTCTCATGTTATTGCCTTTTCATTCATCTTTTCAGCATTGGAATTCTAAATATTTAATAGCTTTCAAGCATCTACCCTCTCTCTGCTAGTGTTCTGTCAGATTTAGTCCCACCCTTGGTGACAGTTTCCCTTGACTGGAAGTTGTACTCTAGGAGGTGCTTGTTTGACTAGGAAATGTAGCTCAGAGCTTGCCTGGGAGCCCAGTGATGCCATTTTCACTGAATTGGATTCATTTCCTCCTAGATTTTTAAATTCATTTCCTCCTATGTTTCCTTAATCCTGTGTCGCATCCACGCCACCCCACCAATATTTCCATTACTGTAATAAAAATAAAGGCTTTGGCCACTTGTTTCAAGCTGTGGTATGTGTCCACATTTCTGATGTTTTTGCAACCATTGGGATACATGTTGTGTACTGTCTGTGGCATGATTTCTAGACATAAGAAACATCTGGGAAGCCGAGATTCTGTCTGTATGTTCATTTCAATGTCTAAGGAGGTCTTGTATGCCTGGCAGAAAGATAAAGCAATTGCCATTGAACTTTCCAGTCCTTCCCCCATCAATGTGGACTTAATTTTCCATTATCAACTGTTATTCTTTTTCCTGTTATCTTCTTCCATTCCCGAAACAGTTACACCAATAACACAGTCTAACCATTAGCTTTTTACACGTAGAAGCTGGTGGGGCAGTTTGTGAGTGAGCAAATAAAAGGTGTGGATTGAAAAGAAATGGAATTTGGCAAGTTGGTATTGATGCAAGAGGTCCATTCTTTTATCAGACTGCAGTGTCGTTCCCAGCTCTTCACCCCTCCCTGTATCTGTGCACTTGGTCCTGTGACTTTGAAGCACTGTCTGCTATGGGGGGAGTATACTTTTCTGCCCTGTTGATTTGAAGCTTGGCCAAAGTGACTACTTTGGCTAAGGGGAAATTAGCAGATGTGACAGGAAAAGAGGCTTGAAATGTACTTGGCAGCTGCTTTTGCCCTTTTTAGCTTCTGCCCTTATGAGGTGAACATGCCCTATGTAGATTGCTGGTGCCAGATCAGTAAGAAGCATGTGGAGTGGACCTGAACCAACCTCAGGGCCTGAAGCCCAGCCTGTCTGGACCAGCTGAGCCCCAACCCTGCAGACTGGTGGTTGTTGTTGCATGCCACTGAGATTTTGTAGTAGTTTGTTGATCAGCTGCAGCTGGCTGATAAAACATGTACTGTAGTTGTCATATTCTTTTTCAGCTTACCAACGGCTCATAGAATGCTTAAGATTCTCTCTTCCAATGTCATTTCACAGAAAATTCAGCTCACTTATTTCTTAAGTATTTCCTCTCCACCTCCCTTTCTAACTCAGCAGGAAAGATATTTGGAACGAACCTGACTTTTTCTATTTCCCTCCCTCTGCAGAGAGGCCACTGAAATAGTTTCTTAGTATTTTAGTGGGTTGTGGTGGTGGTTCTGAAAACCAGACTGGGATTGGGGGTGGGATTTATCTGGAATGTCCTCTACATGAGAGGTTTTTGAAAAGCTGCTGATATATGGAAGATCTTTGTGTAAGTGTGTGTGTGTGTGTGTGTGTGTGTGTGTGTGTGTGTGTGTACATGTATGCATGTGCGTGTGTTTGCAATATAATTTTAAAAATTTTAGCGCCAGCTGTCTGAATTTAATCAGTCTCAGGTAGAAGACTCTGGAATCAGTAGAATGTAAACTTCATAAGGGCAGGGAATTTTTTGGTTTTGATTACTATGGTATTCCCAGATCCTAGAACAATGCACGCAGGAGACACTCAGTATCCACATATAAATTGAATGGATGGGTGTGTGGGTGGGTGGACACCCCATTCATCATCCCAGTGTTTGTTATTCTTTCTTCAGGCTCTTGGAAACTGTAGAACATGGGGTAAAAATGACCTAAGTGTTGATACTTGCTCATGGCTGTTTCTGCCCTCTGCTGTTCAGTACAATTTCCAGTTTCCAAGGATGGTGCAGTGAGAAGCACATGGGCCTCAGAGTGAAGACCTGGCTCCAGTCAGGCCTGGTTGCCATCTGGGCTGAGGATCTTGGGCAATTCCTGTGGGTCTCAGTTTCTTCATCTGTAAAGTGAGGGGCCTAAATTATATAATTTTCAGATTTCCTTTTAGCTCCCAAATCTTAAACAGCCTAGAGATTCTTAATATTAATAAAACCCATAGCGGATTGTGTGTTGTATAGCCCACATAGAATTGCATAGCAGCATGACTTGGGTATATACAGTTGGTTAATCAGGGTTTCTCCCTTCCTTAAAGAAATTCTTAGAGATCTTTTTAAAAAAGAAAGAAAGAAAGAAAGAAAGAAAGAGGTTGCTCATGTAATTGGATTTTATTTAAACTATTTATGAATCTCTTGCTTCATGGGATCACTGCAGCTTTGCAGGCAGGTAGTGATGTGCTCTCAATGGCTCAATTTTATTTTCTCTCTTGCAAAAAGGCAATTTAGAAGTTTAGGAATTATTTATGGTACTGTGGGGATAAACACAATCTGCTAAGTTATTTTTCTTGTTTCACTTTTTTTCAAGGTTCATTCCTGCATTTTAGGCTGGAAGCAATGTCTTCATGAAGTGGCCATGTTGTTATGTCTATGGGTATAATGAGGTAATGTCACTATGCAAAATTTATGCCAGGTTTTAAACTTGTGATTCTTAATTGGCCTAATTCAACAGTTAGATATTACTGGGTGAAATAAAGGCTTGATAGTCACGTAAGTATGGCAAATGATGATCAGAAAAAGTTTGAGTTTTCTTTACTAGAGAGTGTCTCCATGCTAGGAAGAACTAGCTCTGTTTGAGGGAGTAAGCATGTGGTACTTCCCAGAATTCTTTGACCACAGAATCCCTTCATGAATAGATTTCTTCTATGGAGCCTGTCCCAAGAAGGACACTTGCGGACATGCCCTTCCATTGGCTGCTGGGGTTGACAGTAAACTAGGAGGTTGATAGAAATGTTTTCTGGGGAAGCAATGACAAACTACAGTAAGATACTGTTTAAAAATTTTACTTTGAGGTGTGCCTTCAATACAAAGGGAAGTAGCTGATATTAACGTAAGTAATTCAGAACATCCAAGATGCATTTTAGACTGTTTGTGGAATTTGAGGGCTCATGGGCTTCAAAGGCATTAGGAAGAAAAAGCTCTCAAAATCCATTATTGTATTTGATACTTCATTTAGTAGAATCAGCCTTCCCCTCCTTCTTCCATCCCTGAAACAAACCTTTAAGTATGTGCGTGGTGGGAACCATATTGACGTGCTATGGATGTAGAGGTGATTTCTGCCTTTGAGGGACTTCTGGTCCAGTAGTAGAGACTAATGGGTAAGCTGCTCTGTCCAAGGTGCTATGGTAACAGTTGAAGGAGGAAATGGTTCCCTGAGAGCTTGTGCAAAGCTTCATACTTGGATGTGATGCTTGAACTGACAGATGAAGTCTGAGTAGGTTAGACAAGCGGGGCTGACGGAAGAGGAGGATTTTAAAGTACATTATATTGTACATATTTAAGGTATATGACATGATGCTATAAGATACATATATATAGTAATGTGGTTACTCTAGGGGAACAAATTACCATAGCCATCATCTCACTTAGTCACCTATTTCCTCCTCTGTGTCATGAGCAGCTGTTGGCTATTCATTTGCTTGTGCAGAGATGCAGGCAGTGAGAGGCAGCACTATGTTTCTGGGAAGACTGACTCATGGATCACTGGATTACACCATGAAACATGTTAATTATGGGGAGAAAGTTGGAACCTAGATAGGGTCAGTTCCGGATGGGCTTTGAATGCAAAATCAAAGACCTTACATCTCATCCTTTTGGTAGCAGTGAGCCATTGAAAGGTTAAAAGTAGGAAAATAATGTGATCAGATTAATATTTGGGAAACTGGCATTACTGTAGAGTGTGAGTGGAATAAATGCAAGTTCAAAGACAAGGAGAACAGGTGAATTGTCTAGGCACTGAATGCAGACGGGAAGAGCTGAAGCAGCAGTAGCAGTGGGCAGAGAAGAGGCCAGATTGTGTGCCTTTTAAGAGTTACCACCAGGCTTTGTGTGCAAGGGGACCACTTTCTTGGCATGACGAAAAGGTCCCGGATTGAAGGAGCAGATGAGTTCTGATTGCAGCTTTCTGAAGTATAATTGACACACAGAACCTTTCAGCAATACTCTGCCACTGGTACACCCTCCAGAGAATTATAGGTGAATTCCACAGCGCCCCTTTTTCCCCCATTCTCTATGTTAAGCTGCCTAATCATAATAACTAGCATAAACTCTTCCTCATCAGGGAGGCATTTTTAAAGAACATTTTAATAAGCATTTATCGAGGAAAAGTTAGGGAGAATGAGTAGCATCTGTAAGGAAGGTAGATGCTTGTCAAGTGAAGATGAACAAGGCAGAACTGCCCTCAAGGAGTGAATGGTCTGATGAGGGACACAGCCTCACAAATAGCTCCATAAGCAGATATATTATCATGCTTGGAGGGAAGTAGCCTGCAGAATCAGGGAGGTTATCCCAGAAGAATTGACATTGAGGAGATGTTCTTTTACCTTGATCTTGAAGAACACATAGGACTTTGCCAGGACAATAGGAAGGCAGGGCCTTCTTGGCAGAGGGGATAGCACATTCAAAGATGTAGAGTTTCAGAAGATCCAGAATGTCTGAGGACAGAGAACTGCAGTGTGGCTGGGGTAGCATAGGGGACAATGAGAGTGGTGATGGGAGGTAGATCCAGAGAAGCCTGGAGTGTGAGGCCTTGTATGCAAAGCTAAAGGAGGGTGGGCTCCGTGCTGTCTTATTGCAGCCAGTAGAGACTTGTTTGGGAAGGTAAGGGGATGAGAAAGCGGAAGAAGGGAGTCTGCTTCTTCATTTATTGTATACAATTATTTTATAGGCACTGCATTTATTTGGGGTACAGGTGTGCCTGTGAGCGTGTACACTCTTCCTTCCACTGCCTTCATGTCTGTTTTATCGTATCCTTCAAGTTTTTTAATGCAAATACAAATATATATGCTTTTTCTTTCTTGTTAAAAACAAAAGCAGCATATAATATTTTTTACTTTTCTTTTTTTTTTTTTTTATTTACAGTGTATTTTAGAGATGTTTGAATGTTAGAAAGCCTTCCCATTTCTATTCAGCGGCATGGTATTTCCTTGTATGTATGAACAATCATGTCTTTAATCAGCGCTCCCTTGTTAGACATGTTGTAGATTTCCTTCTTTTACTATTAAAAAAAATGTTTCAGTGAATAACTATGGACATGTGTCACATTTTGCTTGCAAGTATATCTATAGGATTTATTTCTTGAAGTGGTTTTGCGAAGTCACACAGTATATCATTTATGTTTCTTATAGACATCATGCCTATTAAGTAGACGTGGGGTGAAGCAGTCATATCTGATTTGTGGATTGAATGAGGGTAAATGGTGAGCAAAATGGAGGATGGTACTAAGTTAGCCGTGGGGACTCATGAAGCCATTTCACAAGATGGAGACAGAGAAGCTAAGTAGGTTGTACCCGAGCTTTGGACCTCTTAAGCCTGAAATGTCTATAAGACATTTTGTTAGAAATATCTAGGAGATAGGTGCACAGGAAAGATCGGAGAGTGTGAGAGAACTCTGTAAGAGATTTTTAATTCATCAGTGAAGTTAAAAGTCATTGACCGTGTGCCTTGGCTCAACCTGTAATCCCAGCACTTTGGGAGGCCGAGGCGGGTAGATCACTTGAGGCTAGGAGTTTGAAACCAGTCTGGCCAACATAGTGAAACCCTGTCTCTACTAAAAATACAAAAATTAGCTGGGGTGGTGGTGGGTGCCTGTAATCCCAGCTACTCGGGAGGCTGATTTAGGAGAATCACTTGAACTTGGGAGACAGATATATATGTGATTTTGTATATATATATATATATCTTATATATATATATAAATATATGTAATCACATATATATGTTTTATATATGATATATGTATATGATTTTATATGTATGTGTGTGTGTGTATATATGTATTATATTTATAGGAAAATCATCCTAAAGAAAGAAGAGAATGGCCAAAGAGTATAAAGTTTCAGAAAAATAAACATTCTCCTGGGTTCCTTTATCTATTAAGTTCACTAGAATTCATTGGCATAAGGCGACAGTTCTCATGTGATTCAGGTCTTTATTTGATTAATTCATTCATCATTCATGCATTCATTCATTCAATATTTGCCAAATACCTGGTAGTACAGATTGCATATCTCTTATATTAAATGCTTGGGACAAGAAACGTTTTCAATTTTGGATTTTTTTTGTGTTTTGTAATATTTGCATTATACTTACTGATTTAGCATTGTTAATCTGAAAATTCGAAATTAGAAATGTTCCAATGAGGATTTCCTTTGAGCATCATGTTGGCCCTCAAAAAGTTTTGAATTTTAGAGCATTTAAGATTTCAGGTTTTTCAGATTAGAGAGGCGCAACCTGTACTGATTAATGATGAAAATACGGTCATCCCGTGGTATACGTGTGGAATTGATTCCAGGACCCCTGAGTATACCAAAATCTGCACATACTCAAGTCCTGCAGCTCCCTGAGGACCCTGTGCATATGAAAAGTTGGTCCCCTGTATACACGGGTTTTGCATCCCGCAAATACTGTATTTTTGACCCTCATTTGGTTGAAAACAATGCATGTAGAAGTGGACCTGTGCAGTTTCAACCTCTGTTGTTCAAGGTTCAACTCTATGAGGCTACAGATGGCCTCTGCCCTCCTGCAGCTCACAGCCAGGCAGGAAATAAGGTCAGGTAAATGTGCAATGTCAGTATGTACTGACACCTGCTGTGAGGAGGGCAGTACATTGCACTGTGGGAATCGTAGGAGGTGGCATCTAGTGGGACTTGGGGAAGTTTTCAGAGAGGCCTCCTACTCTGAGATGTGAAGAATGAGTAAGGGTTCGTGACGACAAGGAGTGGGAAAGGGGGAGCGTGATGTGGGCTGCAGGGGCAAACTCGTTTGGTAAGGGGCCAGGTGGTAGGCATTGGGGTTTGGGTGAGTCTTGGTCTCCTGCTCCAGCACTCCAGTGCCGTTGTAGTGTGAGGGTCACGGTGGCCATCGGTGAAGTGTAGCCGGGTTCCAGTAACTCCTTATTTATGGATACTGAAAATTTCCTCTCATTTCCTTGCCTCATGAATAGTATTCTTCTTTAGATGTTTTTCAACCATTTAAAAAAGTAAAATTCATTCTTAGCTTATAGGCCATGCAAAAACCAGAGGGTTAGGGAGCCAGACTGGCATGCAGGATGCAGTGTGCTGCCTCTTAGTCCAGGCACGAGGAATAGCCTGTTCAAAGGTGGAGGCGAGAGAGGAGCACACAGGGGCTTCTCTGAGAGCCTCTTCTTAGGGGTCTCCTCGCCTCCAGGGTCTCCCTCGTCCAATCTGCCCTATGTGAAATCCCCGGATACATAGCCTTAGGCTACCTCTCTCCTTATTGCTGTGCCTGTTAGGAAAATCTTCAGTGATTCTCCATGGAGGTATTCAGGGTCCTCCCCTCATTTCTGCCTCATTTGCCTCAACTTCCTTTTGTGAAGATTTAGGAAAAGTCCTGCTTCACTGGCAGGAATCTAGTATTTTAGATGCGATTGGAGGTGCTGTAAATTTCCAGGCTTTGCAGGCTACTGCTCATTCCTATGTATGCACACATAGTTTGCTTTCATTGTGAACTTTTTGTATATTTCCTGGAAAAGTTACTTTTGGATTAATTTACATATAAAAGTCCTATATTTTCATCTTATTTTTATCCTGCCACTTCAGGTATAGGGAAATAAATGAAAAAGTCTTCAAATGTTGACTTCTAAGGCTTTATTACCTCAGACAGCTTCATTATGTTTGTGGAAATCTAGTGTGCTTTGAAGGAATTAATCTAGCCTTACTTGCAATCTATATGTGTTTACATAGAATGAACAAACATTGCATTACGTTTCATGAAAATTCAATTATCCCTGTCTCCAGGAAACATGTTCTGCTTAGTATTTAATTCTCAAGTACGTCAAGGTGATGGTTCTTGAACTGCTGTAAGAATTGGGGATTTGGGGCTCACTGCTCATTTCCATAATTAATAGAGAAATGGCCAGTGGAGACTTTTTATCACTGCGGTCCTCAGGTAACCCATGTCTGAGGTTACAGGGGACGTTGGGGACATCAGTTTCAGTGGCATAGGGCTAATATAAAATCCTCTCTAGATTTTTCTTAGAATTAAGAGAAGTAACGTTAATACTCTACATAATTAATAATTTCTTTTGGAATTTATTATGCTTATATATACGGTCTATTCAGCAGGCATTTTTTGAGATTCTGTTGTTAAAAAGGTACAGCAAGAGATGGAAAGGGTAACAATCAGCTGGTATTAGTGTCTGTTGTAATTGGTTGGACCCTATTTAACTGGCAAGGATCAGTTTCAATGCTGTTTTATTCTTGAAACATTTCTCGATAAGTTCAACAACTCATCTCCCACCGTATTGTTATTGCAATGAAGGGATTATTTTATGGAAGCACCTGTCACACATCATCACTATATCATTTATAGTTACCCGATAGTTACTAAACTTATCCTTTTCTTACACAAGAGTCTAACCTCCTCGAAGACAGGGCCATGCTTAATTTCTGTTGGTTAGTGGCTGCAGTATTATACTGAAGAAATGCTAAGTTGGTTTCAGCAGGCCAAGAAGTGGAGGAGACGGCTTGGGGTGCATAGTGGCCTAAGGGGATGATTTTGAGTCAGGCCAGAAGCATGAATTTACTTTGAGTCTTTGAGGAGTGAGTTGTAGGTGAGTATAGCACAGCACTAGGAGTTGAGAACGGATCAGAAAGATAGCTTGGGGGCCACACCAGGAGGCACAGAGCTATGCTTACGGGTTTGGAATGGAGCCCCACTGCAAGTCTCTAGACAGAAATCATGTGGTGAGGTCCACATGGCCTGTCAGGACCTTTCTGCCCTGGCCTTTGCCTGCCTCCTGGTTTCCTCTCCTGCTCTTGCCTGCAGGTACTCCATGCTCCAAGGAGCTCTTGAATGTGCAGTGCACACTCTGCTCAGCATTTCCCGAAGGGACCCTAGGCAGTTCTCATGCTCGTTTTTCAAATCCTGCCATGGTTTGTTTATCGCTCTCCCTTCTCACCGTTCACTAGCTGTTTAAGGGAAGAGGCCACGTTTCTTTATTTCTTTGTCACCAGGGCTTCATGCACACCTAACCTGTAGTGGGTACTTAGTAGATATTTATAGGATGTTTGGATGGGTGAATGCATTTTGGCACAAAACCTTCACTCTGGACTGGAAGATAGATTGGATGGAGCAGAGATGGGAGGCAGTGAGACTGAGCAGGAGCGTCGTACCTTGGAGAGAAACATTGAACGTTTGAATTACGGCTGTAGCAGTAGAAATTCAAGGTGGGAAATAGATTCTGTAGACCTAGGCAAGTAGAACTGACAGGACCCAGTGATCAGCGGATGAAATGGATGCTGTGAAGGGCTAAGGGAGGTGGGAAAGTTAAAGACAGACACCTGAAGCTCTGTTAATCACGTCATTAATGTTTCTCAGGGTGCGCGGTGGACAAAAGTTGGGGTACGGGATGGGAGTGGAAACCATTCAGTGTTGGCCTGTATGAGAATCAGCCTAACTGAGGATTAATTGCCTTGGTTTGTAAAACTCTACTACCAAAGGTTGCACAGCATAGTAAATTGCAGAGCACTAAAGCATCCTTTACTTAATTATTCAATTTATTTACAAATATAACTGCAACGCAGTTCTAAAAGGCTATGAGATAGTGACATCTGTAGTTATAGATGTATCTGGAGAAAACAAAAACCGAGGAGCAAACGGTAAAGGGAAAATAAAAATACAGAAATAACAAATCTGGGGTAAGTTTGCAACCAAGAAATGTACATTTCTCTCAGTTGCAGCAAAATGACATAGATTTGGATTTCAGCTGCCTAGTGGTAAAAGGAAGGAGGGAAACATAATTAATTAATACTATCTACAGTGTCTGCAAGATAAAAACATGCTCATTCTTTTTCAGAAAAAGCACTATATTCTTGACAAAGAAAGCTGAGAAAAAATTCCCCCTCATCTATAAGGCAGAGTGTGTTCCAAACAATTGAATTTCAAAATGAGCTTTCTGACATGCCTTAGTCTCTTCTTACTAGTGTAATAGGATTTGATTTCCTCTGTTTAACATATGATGAAGTTAATTGTGAAAGATCTCTAGAATCCAAATCTGTAAATTATTTCCAAAACTCTATTTTTTCTCTTTTACACCAGTTGTTCTATTGGTGAATCAATACTTACAGCTCCTGTGTGTGTGGCAGGTTGCCAGGTGCCCCAGATGGTACCAAGGTATGTAGGAATTTTTGAAGGAGCTCACAGTGCCAGTGGTAGTCTAGGCATAAACACATAGAAAGTATGTTAAATGCAAGAGTTGAATAATGAGAAACCATACAGGAGAGCCCATGAAGCCGTGCCTGACTTACTGCTATGTATCAGCTTAGACGTCAGGTGGGGTCTGTGATTTCAAAAGATGGCAAGACCAGTGTGGGCTGGAGGAGCCGAGGGAGGTTTGGCAAGGAGGGATGCTTTCTACTTTTAATAATCGCATCAATATTGTTATTATTATTATTTAGCTTATATACTAAATTAAGTTGATTCTTTCGACAAATCTTGAATTTTAGTACAATCTTCAGAAACATCATGTTTCTGGCTTTTTTTTTTTTTCCCCAAAGTAGTATGCATAGTAGTTTTATCAGTGCCATTTGGGGATACTAAATGCTCCCTCCATTTTGTTTTTAGACCCATGGACATGCATTTCTGCTGTCACTTGTGAATGCTAAACTATCAAATAATCCTTATGTCCTAATTTACATTTGCTTGTTTCAAACTTCTGTACTGTTCTGAAAAATGTCAACACATTTATCTATTTACTTTATTTTTATTTTTTATTTTTTTGAGCTGGCGTCTTGCACTGTCGCCCAGGCTGTAGTGCAGTGGTGAGATTTCAGCTCCCTGCAGTCTCCGCCTCCTGGGTTCAAGCAGTTATCCTGCCTCAGCCTCCCGAGTTGGGACTAAGGCATGCACCACCATCCCTAGCTAATTTTTTTCTATTTTTACTAGAGACAGGGTTTCACCATGTTGGCCAGGATGGTCCTGATCTCCTTACCTTGTGATCTACCTGCCTCAGACTCCCAAAGTGATTGATTGACTGATTGATTGAGATGGAGTCTCACTCTGTTGCCCAGGCTGCAGTGCGGTGGCGTGATCTCAGACCACTGCAACCTCCACCTCCACCTCCTGGGTTCTAGCAATTCTCCTGCCTCAGCCTCCCAAGTAGCTGGGGTTACAGGCACATGCTACCACGCCCAGCTAATTTTTGTATTTTTAGTAGAGACAGAGTTTGACCGTGTTAGCCAGGATGGTCTGGATCTCCTGACCTCGTGATCCACCCGCCTCGGCCTCCCAAATTGCTGGGATTACAGCCGTAAGCCACCATGCCTGGCCTTGTTTTTTAAGGAATAACCTTTTAACAGTCAACTCGCAGTCCCAATAATCTCTGTAAAATCTTTGGATTCTCTTTGCTCCGAGGTTAAAGGTCCACATCCGTAGCGAATGTGCCCTCGGAGGCAGTGCCTGCTCTTCTCTCCTCTGACCAGCTCTCTTGCCTTGTAGACATGCCTTCACCATCATTCCTGCTGAGCAGGTCTTTTGGTTCTCCCTTCCTGTGCTGGGACTGCCCAGGCACATCTGATGACCCTGTGGCCCACTCCAGCAACACCTGTATATTGCCTTCACAGCATGCATCACAACTGTAATAAACCAATGTGATTATGTCTTTATCTAATGTCACCGATCCTAGCTTCCCCTTCTCAAGACTGCAAGTGCCATGAGGACGGGGACCTTGTTGGTCATTGACTGCTGTCCCCCAGCATCTAGCACACCTGGCACAGAGCTGGTAGTCACGTATACTTGTTTTTCATGTCATTGTGAGGGGTTTCCTTTTTCGGTTTCCATTCAAAACTGTCTTGGTTATTGCTTATTTGTTATTTGTTTCTTACCCTGCAGATGGTTACCAAGCAGCTTTTTGATTTTTAAATCTTTGCGGAAGGTTCCAAAAAGCCCCTCCAAAGATGACACGAGCCTCTATTTATTGCCTTTCAAAATATATACACTTTTATTGCCAAGGGAAAATTTCTGAAGCTTGGGTATGTGTTAGTCTCCAGGGAACCAGCAGGGAAGGCCAGATTGTGAGAGTGTTAGTGAAGTAATGTCTGCTGTAGTTTACTGAGCAATTTCAAAGCAGAGTAATGGAGGTAATCTCAGAAATTCTAAGCAGCAGCATTGTAAATGCACAGAGAGAGTGTTGCTTTCATTTCATTGACCTGAAATCAGCTCATTTCCCCCATCCTACTTCTAATTTGTTTTTATTACCTTAATATTCTGTGTCATAGAGGTTCTAAACATCTTTAGAATAAAATTCTTTGGAGATCTATAAACTGCTACTTTCTAATTTCATTGCTCTTAATTATAGGTCATTGAAAATGCAAAAAGCAGAGTTAATGTAGGATAGTGGAAAGAGCTTTATACTCAGCATTGGGAGGCCTGGACAATAGTTTTGTAACTAACGGATTACTGCCTGGCTGACTGTTTGCCCTAGAGGAATCCTTCCTCATCTCTGAGCCTCAGTTTCTCATCTATAAAAGGAAGCTATTAGAAATGGTATTTAAGATTATTTATTATCTCAGTTTATACTCCCTGCATGCATCAAGCTTCATTTTTTCACTTATCAAACAGGGCCAGGCACGGTGGCTTATGCCTGTGATCCCAGCACTTTGGGAGGCCAAGGCAGGTGAATTCCTTGCTCCCAGGAGTATGAGATCAGCCAGGGCAACATGGTGAAACCCCCATCTCTACAAAAATTAATCAGACATGGTAGTGTGCATCTGTAGCCCAGCTACTTGGATGGCTGAGGCAGGATTGCTTGAGTTCGGAGCTCAAGGCTGCATTGAGCTGTGATTGCACCACTGCATTCCAGCCTGGGTGACAGAGCAAGACCCTGTCTCAGAAAAAAACTGAAAAGCAAAAAAAAACCTCCAAATATTTATTGTATGCCTACTATGTGTCAGGTACTTTCTCAGGTGCTTGAGATACAGCAAAATGCAAACAAAGCAATGTTCTTATCCTCGTACGGCTTGCATTCATGCAGCATTTAAGGGGTTACTATTTCCTGCCGGTTTATTAAAGGTTCTGTGTGATTAAAGGCTGTGGCTGGAGAAAATGTTGAGTAAAGAGATGGGCAGGTTCGGCCAGGTGCAGTGGCTCACGCCTGTAATCTCAGCACTTTGGGAGGCTGAGGTGGGCAGATCACAAGGTCAGGAGTTCGAGACCAGTGTGGCCAACATGGTGAAATCTTGTCTCTACTAAAAACAAAAAATTAGCTGGGCATTGTGGCACGCCCCTGTAATCCCAGCTACTCAGGAGGCTGAGGCAGGAGAATCTCTTGAACCTGGGAGGTGGAGGTTGCAGTGAGCTGAGATGATGCCGTTGTGCTCCAACCTGGGTGACACAGCGAGACTCTGTCCCAGGGGAAAAAAAAAAAAAAAAAGATGGTCAGGGTCACTAGCAGGCAGGATTGAAAAGTGAGCCTCCATCTAACCTTGGCTGGTGAGAATGGCTCTGTTCATGGCCCCCCAAAGGAGGGAAGGGTATTTGTCATCTGGTCTTTAGCCCTGTTCAGCTACCAGAACAACAGCAGAGAAAGGGAGACGGAGGGTAGCCCATTTACCTTGCCTTGGTAAGGGTCTCCCCTGCTGTTGGATTTAGCCTCCAGTTGTAACATTTCAAATGTGCATGATCCTCTACTGTCTGCAAGACAAAAGTATGAACACTTGCTTTTCCAGCGAGGCCCCGAGCCACCCTCCTCCCTTTCCCCTACACACGTCCAAGTCAGTGGGCAAGCTGGCAGTGCAGTGTCTGCAGCACATGGGGTGCATGCTGTCAACTTCAGGCCGTTGTGTGTGTTCACAGTTCAGAAGCTGACTCACTATCTCCACCTGCCAGCATCCTCCACCACCCCCACCTCCCACCCCTATTGTCAGGAGGCATGTGTATTGAATGGCAGTGCCATCAGAGCCTGCTGGCACCCTCTTAACCCAATTCTCGGCTACTAGGATGAGAGGTTGTTTCTTCCTCCCTGAATCTCTCAGTCCCTGCTGCACCATTCACAGCTGGGGGGAAGGGCTGACCGACTTTTTTGATCTTGTTTTCCCTGCCTATCACAATGCCTGGCACATACCAAATCCGCTGAAATTGTTTGTTGAGCAGACTGTTATCATAATCACCTGTGATATTTACCACATTTTACCTTTTGGCATGGTTATTTGAGAATATTTTAAAAACTTTCTAGGTCTCAGCTCTGTGATAGCAGGGCCTGTATTTTATTTATTTTTTAATCTCCTGAAGCACCTGGTTCCTGGACTCCATGAATATTTAATAGCCTGAAATAAACAGAATTTAATTCCTGGATAGTTGAATTGGAGAGGTGGAAATAAACATATGTTTTTATTTCTGTTTCTCTCTGGGGAAACTGAGTCAAAGAAAAATAAATAACTCACAAGCTGATGTGTCAACCAAGGCTAAAAATCCAGAGAGAAATTCAGCAGTAAAAGAGCATTGTAATATTAGAAAGCTTCCAGATCTTTCCATTCAGGAGTGTTTCTTACCTGTCACATACAGACCTGCCATACAAATTATTCTTTGTTTGCTGGAAAGCCTCCTGAAGCTGAACGGGTTTACTTTGGCATCAGTGGAGGCCATGATTGAGGGTGGAAATGAGACGTTGGATTGCTTTTGTGTGGCTTCCGCATGGCTGTCGTGGTTCCTCTGCCCAGCCCTCTCCTGCGAAGGACTTGATCAGCTCCAGGGCGCAGCTTGTGTGTCTGCTCCGACGGCCAAGTCCCTTTGGCTCCCTTCCCTTGGCTCTAGTTTGTCCTGACTCTGCCTTCTGCTCCTCAGGTCTGTCTAGGTTTAGTCCTATGTAACCATTTACAGCAAAGACTGCCCATGCATGGAAATGCTGCCCTGGCTTGGCAGGAAAGGGGTTTGGGAAAGAGGTGGATGTACCTGTGTCTGAAACACCTGAGGCCCTCCCAGGGCTAGGGATGCAAGAAGCCTGGGTTGGCAAAGCTGGTCTTCCTGCTGGGGCTGAGGAGCACTGGAGCCCTAAAAGGAGAGTGTGCTTCAGCCCCTTTGGCAGCCAGAACAAGGGCCTATGTGGTCAAACATGAATTAACAAATGGGAAGAACAGGAGGTGACTCAGATCCACCTCCCCCATAACTGCTAATCATAGTGAATTATTAAGAGCATAAAATCAGGATCTTGTTTGTTACATAGAGATCAGACCCATCAGCCCTGAGCAATTATATATCCCCCCTCATACAGGTGGATAATATTGAAACTGGCATTTCCAAGCAGAAGACTGCTAAATAAGGGCATGTTTATTGTTTCTTCTACCTCATCAAGATGTCTGTTTCTTATTCCTAAGAAAGGCAGGGAGTAAAGGATTATTTATTTCCCTTGAAATTTTTCATTTGAAGAATCAACATGGGCAGATTTATAGTGTTCGCAAACATGCTGGTAGCAATTTGATTGCAGGAAGAATGAAATTTTGCTCAGGCAAGTGCAAATTTGTCTGTTGTGAGGAGGGCCGTCCACGCCTGTATAAATGTGCCGTTCTACCCTGAAGATACATTTTAACAAGGATGGTCGTAGTAGTTTTTATTCTTTTGTTCTCTCAGATGCATTACATTAAAATTAAAGCATGAAATAAATTAATCTGGGGAAATTGATTTGTTTCCACTTGATGTGTTGCTTTGTAAAACTTTAGCATTGTCTTATCACCCATAATGCTCAACAGAACTGCTGACACTGGTCCATGTGGGTGGCATGAAGGAAAATATGATTCCTCTGAGAGCGGTCTAATGATCTGTTTCTTGGACCTGCATTACTTCCAAGAAAAACAAATTAGTTTAATATATTTCTAGAAACGGAAACTCTTGGATACATGAGAAACAAATTTGAATTTAGGCAATCTAATTAACCTTTAGCTCAAAATGTTGGTATTTTCACAACTCTTTTGGACAGAGATAGTTGTTAGTGGTTGCTTCAAACTTTTTTTCACATCTTTTATCTAAAAAGCAATTTGTGATTTTTTTTTTGACCCTAGTATACTTCGATGTCTTTTTGACATGATTTCTTGTATTGCTCTGGCTCCACTTTTACAGGAACTTTTTTCCTTTCCTCTTTTGTGCTCTTGGCTCTCAGTGACCCAGCCACCTTTGTGGACAGCAGTGGAATGCACTCCAGTTGCCTGCTGCCCATGTTGACGTGCACAGAGCTGGAGGGATGTCATTTTGACCACAGCACTTTGGCCTTAGAATGATGCAAAGAATCCATGTCACTGCCTTTTCTTTTTTTTTTTTTTTTTTGAGACGGACTTTCGCTCTTGTTACCCAGGCTGGAGTGCAATGGCGTAGTCTTGGCTCACTGCAACCTCTGCCTCCTGGGTTCAGGCAATTCTCCTGCCTCAGCCTCCTGAGTAGCTGGGATTATAGGCATGTGCCACCATGCCCAGCTAATTTTTTGTATTTTTAGTAAAGATGGGGTTTCACCATGTTGACCAGGATAGTCTCGATCTCTTGAACTCGTGATCCACCCGCCTCGGCCTCCCAAAGTGCTGGGATTACAGGCGTGAGCCACTGCGCCCAGCCCTTTTTTTTTTTTTTTATGCTTTTTTAAAAAGACTTCTTTCTATTAAAGTTTATTCACAATCTAGCTTAAGGATTCCAATAGTTCTGCAAGGTTTAGTACTAAGCCCCAGCGGTCTCCCATATGCCTTTTTCCCCTTCCCCCACTCCCTCCCCCTTCCTGTGTCTTCCTCCCTAGAGGCTGCGTTTCAACTCTTTGACATCTGAGTCTTTGGAATCATTCTCTCTAAGTAACATGTTCATATTGCTGCTTCTTGATTTCTTTCTGGTTTTAAGTATTCTCCTTGGACCATGCAACATGAAATATAAGGACTTAGCCATGTCTTCCCTACCCTAACAGCAAACCAAACCAAAGGCCGCCTTTTCATTCTTCTAACTTCTCTGCAGTTAGGGCATATGTTGGGATAGATTGGTACGCTGCATTAGGTTATTTTGACTGATGCTATCAACAGGTAAAATATTTAGTAAACTGTGATTACCTTTTCTTTTTCACATAACTTTTTCTTCAGTCTTTTTTTATCTGCTTAGTTTTCTATATGGTTTTCAGTAATTTAAATGCACACTCTCTGCAAATTGCTTGAACTGACTCTCAATACACTGCTCTTTTTGTTTGATCTTTTGGAGATGTGTGTCCACGAGCCTCTGACCTGCCCCTGGCTAGGCAGGCTGTTCTTTTATCATATAGGTATGCTGCTTCCTGTGTCTTCCTGTGTATTATATTTTTCAGGGGTTCATTTGGAGGGCCAGAAACCACACTAGCTATTTTAAACAGAAAGAGACTTAAAACAGAGATTAGATGCTTTCTAAATTATTGGAGGGGCAGGAGGAGTGGGCTTGAGACCAGGTTTCCAACCATGCCCCAGAACCACACAGCTGCCCTGGCCTGCCAGGGGTGTTGCTTTATCTGCCACATTAGGATGCGAGGGAGTCAGGAGGCCGCCTCTGTGACTGTTCACTTCAAGAACATTCTGCTGTAGCTGCAGTCCAAGGATCAGAACCTTACATTGGAGCTACTGCCTCTTGATACCCATGAAGCTGGTGACTGACCACTGGAGTACTTACAGAACAATCTAGTAGTCCTTCACATGCTGACCAGGAGAAAGAGTCAAGCCACAAAACAATGGCCTCCACTTTCACTTCTTAAGTCTTACTTGAGTACATCTAATTGGAGAAATCTAATCTACTCAAGAAACTCAGTTGTCAGGAAGGCCAGGAAATGTGGTGTTCAGCATTCTAAGTTCTGTAGTGCAGAAAGGCAGATGGGAGTGAAAGTGAATGCTGAGTGCCATTCTACTGTGCATACCACACCAGTGCTGTGTGTGTGTGTGTGTGTGTGTGTGTGTGTGTGTGTGCGTGTGTGTATGTGTTTATGGTCTTGTTTTGATGGATTGCAGATATTTTAATGCCTTTTCTTTTTTCGAGTCAAAATCTCACTCTTTCACTCAAGTTGGAGTGCAGTGGCATGATCTCAGCTCACTTGAACCTTCGCCTTCCAGGCTCAAGCGATCCTCCCACCTCAGCCTCTTGAGTAGCTGGGACTACCGGCATGCACCACCACGCCTGGCTAATTTTTTGTATTTTTAGTAGACACAGGGTTTCACTACATTGCCCAGGCTGGTCTTGAACACCTGAGCTTGGGTGATCCACCCACCTTGGCCTCCCAAAGTGCAGGAATTACAGGTGAGAGCCACCATGCCTGGCCCAGACATTTGAATTTCTGATCATTTATTTGTAGCCATTTTTTTCTCCCTGGGACTTAATTTTTTTTTTAACAGCTTATGGAGGAAGAATTTAGATAATTATTCAAGGATTATTTAGTAAATTTATAGAGTTTTCTAGCCACCACCACAATCAACCCCAAAAACTTTCCTCGTGTCCATATGTAGCCAATCATGACTCTCGCCCAGCCCCAGGCAGCCACCTGCTCTACTGTACTTCCTTTCTTTTATAGAGACAGGGTCTCACTGCTGTTGCACGGACAGGAGTGCAGTGGCACAATCCACTGTTCTACTTTCTGTCTCTATAGATTTGTCTTTTCTTGACATTTTATGTAAATGGAATCATACACTATGTAGTCTTTGGCATGTGGCTTTTTCCACTCAGTGCAGTGTTTTGTGGTTCATCCTATTAGCATGTCTCAGTAGTTGGTTCTTTACTATTGTCGAATAGTATTGTACACATTTTATTTATCCATTGACCAGTCAGTGGGCATTTAGATCCTTTACAGTTTTTGTCTGTAATGAATAAAGCTGCTATGAACAGTCACATACAGGTCTTTATGTGGCATATGATTTCATTTCTTTGGGGTAGGCACCCAGGAGTAGAATTGCTGGGTTGTTTGGTAAGCTTGTGATTGACTTTTTATAAACTGCCGAACTTTTTCTAAAGGGACTGTGCATGAGCAATACATGAGGGTTCTAGTTTCTCTACATCTTCACCAACATTTTATATTATCTGACTTCTTGAAAATAGGCATCCCAGTGAGTATGTATCTTGTTAGTTATACTTTACATTTTCCTCATGAATAATCATGTTAAGTATCTTTTCATATGCTTAGTAGCCATTTGTATATATTTTCTGATGAAATGCCTATTCAAAAATAGTGTCCATTTTTAATTGGATTTTTGCCTTATTCAGTTGTAAGAGTTCTTTATATGTTCTAGATATAAGATCTTTATTATATGTATGATTGCTTATATTTTCTCCTAGTCTGTGGCTTATCTTTTTATTTTCTTAGTGATATCTTTTGAAATTTTAAAGAAATCTAATTCATCAGTTTTTTTTATGGATTATGATTTTTGTGTTGTACCTAAGAACTATTTGACTAACCCAAGTCACATAGATTCTCCTGTCTATTTTCTTCTGGAAGTTTACTGTTTTACCTCCTGCATTGTGATATATTTTCCATTTTGATTTAAATATTATGTGTGATATAAGGAGAGGTTCCAGATTCATCTTTTTGAGTGTGTGTATCCCTTTGTTTAGAGCCATTTGTTGAGAAAACTAGTCCTTCCCCATTGAATTGTCTTGGTATCTTTGTTGAAAATCTGTATATAGTACCATGCAATCTTGTTTATTGAAGCTTCAGAATATATGTAATATTGAGTAGTGTTAAGTTCTCAAACTGTTCTTTTTTTCAAAAGTATTTTGGCTATTCTACTTCCTTTGTATTAGAATACCAATTCTGTCAGTCTCATACACAAAAAAAGTCTGTTGGAATTTTGATAGAAATTTCATCAGATCTGTAGATCATTTAGAGGAAAATTGCCATCTCAATAGTATTAAGTTAGCATGGAATTTGTATTTATATCAGAGCTTGGCAAACTTTGTTCTGAAAGGGCTAAGTAGCGAAGAATTATTTTCATAAGCCCTGCAGTCTCAGACACAGCTACTCAACTCTGCTGTTGTGGTGAGAAAGTAGTGTGGCCAATGAGCTGTGTTCCAGTCACTATTTATGAAAGCTAGGGGCCGGACCCTGGGCCTCTCACTTGATCATCTTTAATTCCTCTCAGCAGTGTTTCGTAGTTTTCAGAGCACAAGTCTTGCACTTATTTAATAAAATTTATTTGTATTTTATTCTTCTTAATGGTATTGTGAATGGGATTGCTTTTTAAATTTCATTTTCAGATTGTTCATTCCTAGTACATACAAATATGATTGATTTTCATATGATGATCTTTTTTCCTGTGACCTTGCTAAAGTTGTTTATTAGTTCTAGAAGGTTTTATGGATTCTTAGGACTTTTTAGGAATCTGTTCTGTGTCCTTGTGGGTTCTGAAACGTCACATTGTGTACCTTGGCGTGAGTCTACTTTCCTCCATTGCATGGACCAACTTTCTTATCATCTGTGAAAAACTAACAGCGAAATTCCTTTGTCGAGTTTAGGGCATTTGTTTTGTGGCTTTGTCTTTGTAAGGAAAGAGAAAGAACATGATTATGTTATGCTTGTAGTAAAACTATCATAGGAAAAAATTTTCAACAATAATAGGTGTGTTAAAACTGTAATAATACAAATTATCTGTAGATAATTGAAAATTTTTCCTAAGACAAATGAAATCTACAGATTTCATTTCTTATGCCTCTGGCATAAATACATCAACAGCATTATGAGCAGATTTGTTTTCTTTAAAAAAAAAGTGGGATTAAAGCATACAGCACTTGCCATTTTTCTGTTGCTCTGTGTGTGAAAACTGCTTTGTAGATTCTAACATAGTTGACTCCCTTAACAGCATGTTTCAACTCTACATTTCTTTCATTTTTCTTTTGGTTTACATTATGGATTTCTTCTCTTCCCTTCCCCTACTAATAGCCAATTGGGAAAGACCTTGTTAAAGCGAAGGAATGGAAAAGTCTTTACTAAGGTAATGTAGTCATAACTTCAGGCACAGGAGGTTTCATAAGGGGTGGTTCTAGTGTCGGGGATTCATGGCAGGTGTTGTGCAGTGGACCACCATTCAATCTCTGACCTTAAGTGTATACATTTGGTTGAACTTCTCTATCTTATTATTTTATTAACCAGTTTATTCATTTCTAAGCAGCATTTATTGAACACCTGCTGTATGTTGTTTCCTAGAAATGCGAAGGAGAGTTAGCCCCTGTTAAGGGGCCGGCATTAAATTTGGGACAGACAGAAACAGTTTCTTATGTTGCCACTCAGCTGAGCTTGAGGAACAGGCTGTGACTCAGCAGAGCAGCTGGCTTGATCAGCAGCTGGTTCCACCATATGTGCAGGCCTCACGCTCCCACAATGGACAGTTCTGACCTTGACTGACCTTTAGGCCAGTGTCCTCCAAGTCCATCAGGCAGTCTGGGTGGAGTCATTGGGAATCTTGGGCTGTCTTCTAGTTTATCCCAGGTCTTCCTCGCTAATGGGGACATGTTGGGGGAGAAAGAGCTGCTGCCCGAGTCAGGCCTTGCTGAACCGACAAGCTTGCTTTTTCACTTTTCCCCTTCTCTGTTTCACTCTGTTTACCTTTACTCAATTGCCAGAGATGAGAACATTCCTTAGTGGTGTTCAGTTTTTCCTAAACCTATTAGAGATCTATTTTTCTCTTTCATTTATAAGCTATTACAGTACTGGGACCACATGCAGTATCTTCCTGTAACTGTGAAACCAGCTGTAGAGCAGCATTCCTTACCTTTTTATAATACCCCAAAATTTTTAAACCACAAACAGAGAAAAGTATCTGTTATAGAGGAAAGAAAGAAAAAAGAAAGAAAGAAAAAGAAAGAGAGAGAGAGAGAGAAAGAGAAAGAAAAACATTGGCCTCCATGGAGAGAGAGAGAGAGAGAGAAGGAAGGGAGGAAGGAAGGAAGTCAACAACTTAATCATGAAATCACATCTTAACATGAAAATAACAAAATGAACATCTTTCTACAAAGAGGACGAATTATCTTTTCAAGCGTCCTTGATGAGAAAGACTAGAGAAGTCATGCAGGCTGCAGCATGGGGGCGTTAGGTGAGATACAAGGAAGACCCTCCAGCTGGTAGAGAGTGGGGAAGCTTGAACTGAGTTATGAAGATCATGTTAGACTTTTAAAATTTACTGAGTAGATTTTCATTTCTTGGAGGCATTTTAAATACAGTCCTCTTGAAAACAATAGATACGTGGAACATCCTTGGAAAAGTCAATTTTAATCGCAAGTACTCGTCAACTCTATTTATAAGCAAAAAAGAGAACAAATCGCTTTCAATCGTTAATTTTTCTGTAGTTGTATTAGGGTGCAAACTCAACTTGTGCTCCTCATCTTCACAACTGTCTGTGAAGCCTACATCATTTGAAAAAGTAAAAACAATGAGAATTTGGAGAGCACGGTTAGCAAGGTGGTTGATTGGTGATGTTGTGCGTACGTTTTGTTTGTTTGTTTCTTCCTTTCGTGTTAATACTCGTTTAAAGTTAACTTAGTCGGGGCACGATGTAGTCTTATCTGTATATTGTAGTTTATTTGCTATTTAGCTTCTAACTACAACTAGACCAGCTCAGCACCTTGCTTCAGACTACATCTCCAATAGATTTTCTGTTCCGGCTTTTTAAAGACTCCTGGTCTTTCCATTTATCTGTTTCACCCCCGTTAACTCTGCAGTGATGGACATACCTCTAATTCTCAAACCAGTGTTACCTTCTGTAGCCATGTCTGTCTAAGTACTCTTGTGAAAACTAGTCCTGTAGCCTTTGGTATTTGTCAGAAATTATTTGGTAAGTACTAGGAGGTATCTTTTTTTCTTCCAATAAATGGAGGCATTAAAAGTCCATTTATTGGAAGTTTTTTTTAATGTAAGCATCATTAGCTTTTTTATTTTTTCAATTTTAGCTTATGTAACATAAAGACCTCTTCATAGCCATACTCTTTTTGAAAGAAAAGAATTTTTTTTTTATCAGCCCCTGTCTGGATTCTTCCCATGTCTGTAATGCTTCCACTGTAGGAGACTCAATTTTATCCTTGTTTTTAACTTACCTCAGTAACTCTGTGGTGAGTGGCCCTTAGCAGGACAGACCTGCCTCTTTTTTCTGTTCCTTGCAGACTTCTGAAGCTCATTTCTCACACACACCTGTGTAATTCCTTTTTTCAACAGCGATGAGTAATGTACAGCTCTCTGAATACTCCTTCTCTCTTTGCCTCTGTACTTTACACATGGCATTCCTTCTGTCGTTAGTCCCTCCCCCACTCCCTTAATTTCTACTCATTCTGAAAGATTTAATTTGCTTCTCATCTGCAGTCTTCACAGATCCTGCCTCTGCCACTTCTTTTCCCTTCCTATCCCCACTCCAGCCCAGCATGAGACCTTTGTTTGTATTTCTGAAATGCTCTGTGTACCTCTCTCCAGTGCCACTGTCATTGCCTGTGTGATTTCTGAGTCTCTTTCCTGTGTTCCCCACTAGATGTTGAGCTCCTTAAAGGCAAGGACCATGTCTTAGTCAACTCTATATTCCCAGGCTTAGCTCTGAAAACATAATGAATAAACGTTTGGTGGAAGATAAGGAAATATGTCACATCCCTCATTGGAGGCTTTGTTTGTCATTTCCTAGGCTTGTTTCAGTTTCACATCAACCCAGAGGATGTGAGACTTCATAATGGTCCTGATGGCACCCACCCATCCACTGAGAGCTCATTCTCAGGCATGCTGGCAAAATGACTCAGTGATTTTCAAACCTGGGGAGCTCGATAAAAACGCCTATTTCCTTCCAGAGAGTCAAATGCAAGACTGTGTGTGGTGCCTGGGATCTGTAGACTGAAGCAGCACCCCTGGTGATTCTTATGCAGGAAGTTGATATCGGAGGTGTCTGAGAAGCACTGGGTTGGGAACAGAGCCCATTTGGAGTCAGCAGCCCATGCTGGCTCTTCTGTGGATTCCTTGAACCCGTGAGCACATGGCCACCTCAGCCTTATGCTGCAGTGACTTCTCTCATTACTAGCACAGCTTATGACCTTCTTGGCAGGAATGATAAGAGGCACATATTCTTCAGTTTATGCAACAGATGTGTTCCTGAGACGTTGAATACAAATTAAAGTTTTATAAATGGACAATGGGATACCAGCAGCACATTATTTTGTAAGTTGAATAGTCACTCCCTGATTTATTGGTTGTTAAGGCCTCCATTTTAATTAATTAGTCTGTTTAAATTAAATGAAATTTTTCTATCTGTGGTTTACATTTTGACTGTATGAATTTAATAGATTTTTTCTTTTTTTTGCCACAGGTGGTCACACATTCTTACCAATCCTTAAATAGGCATTTTAAGGTTTAAGTAACAACATTTTACTGCTGTTGAAGATTGACTTTTGAAGCTTCAGAAGCCCTAATCTAGGGGCCATTTCATTTCTGAGAAGGTTCATGATCAATGCCAAGTAATTTCTCATTGTAGTTTCCAGAGTCCTACATGCTTATGAGCTCATAACATTTGCCCATGAAGTTTTAGATGCTGAAGTGAGATAGTTTATTTGCTATTGAGCTCATTGGCTTCTAACTAAAATAGGTCTGAGATGTTAATAAAGTATTCTCCAGTTATCTCCTTTCTTAGTCACCTTTGCTATGTCCTCTTCCTGTGTCAACTCAAAACATGAGTTTTCCATACTGATAGTGCCCCCACCATGCTACCCGTTATAGGTGAACGATCTAATTTTTCCCAGTAGCTTCCAATCTCCTCTGTGGATAAGTGTTAGTTTGATAATGATAATGATAGTCATAAGTTTTATTATCATTGTTATTGCTCTTCTTATTATTCTCTGGACCTCTGTGTTTCCTTATCAGTAAAATAAATGTGGTCAGACCGAAAGATGATTTCTACGATGACTTACGCCTTACCATTTTGTGGTTCTATGATTCTAGATATACACTTTGATAATTATAGATGCTCATTTCCTTAACGTTATCAGAAGGGAATGATGAGCTGTGTTTCAAAATATTGATTGTCTTAATAATATGGCTAACTTCAAAATGTCATTAAGTAGAATATATATTTTGCAATGTTTATTATTCATTTTCCTGACTGAGAGACTGAGGCCAGTAGTAAAAACTTACAACCACCAAATATCAAAGTTGGAAGGGACCTGAGAGAGCATCTTGTATGTCCCCTGCTCTCAGAAAGTGGTGATATTCTCAACCCAAGAGTTATGGTGACACGTTACATATATCAAGATAAACTCTTTAGGAGCTTCAGTGTCATGGAAACCCTTTGTGTCAGCAACATCAAAGCCCATGATTTTCTAAGTGGTATTTCTCATTGTGCAATTCATTGCAAAATAATATTCCTAAGCTATGAAAGATTACACATCTGTAGTACCAGGGTTAGCTCAAGATTTCAGAGCATGCTAAGTAGATGCTTATTCCTTTGACTGGTGAAAGTAGAAAAAAAAAGCCATATAATGAAAGAAAAGGAGAATTTGTGTGATGGTAATGTTATGTCTTATTAAAATAATCAAATTGCCTTTAATATTTTCATCAAGTTCTTCATATTTAAGGAGATAATTATTAAGGAGAATCCACAATATTATAGAAAGAACACTTATTTTCTAAAATATAATTCCACCAGAAATCTTTAAATCTGTTTCAAAGAGGGCCATTTCATTCATAAAAGGTAATGACACTATTCTAATACTAGTGTTTGATCGTTCATCTTTTTCCTGTGTCTGCAGAATGGATTACGATTCCTTGCGTAATCAGCAATCCGTTTCATTTTCCAACAGTTTGCCAGTTATTCACACTTTCACAAGAAGGCAATGCCTAGCATGCTGTAGTTCGTTTCTGATGTTACACAGGAAATGATGGTGAGATAAGAGTAAAAAGATGATTTCATGTGTATTTATAGGGTAATGTATGGGAGATGTTTCTGTATAGTCTTATCCTTTTGGAATGATGAAGTTTAAGGGTTTCTGTGTCTGAAATTTATATCCATATAATACAGATGTGCATATGACTTCGCATATGTGACAGGTAAAATTTGAAAATGTATCTTCCTGCCATTCCCAGTTTACTGGATTCTGGTCATTTCAAGCCTGATGAGATTTGGGTTCTTGAAAATGGCTCGAGACTGACATGAATCCCTTACACAGGCGTCTTCACAGAAACCTGTCTCTAGCCATTGCCACTTACAGTGACTGTTTGTTGGGACCACTTGGTGGCAGGCCCTCAGTCAGCTGCCCAGCTCCCACTTTTCTGTGTTTTCCCACATGTGGCTATCACCACTTGCTTGGTCCACCAAGGTTCCTCTCCTGCGCAGAGCTGCACCGCCCTGATCACACTCGTTCTCACTACCTCACAGCAGAACCGCCGTCTCCCATTGTGTGGAGCCCCACCCCACACTTCATACCCCTGCTCTTTGTCCCTTGGTGGGTAACAGTAGCTAATCCCTCCTCTGGATACCTTCTTGATCTTCTCCCGAAACAACTGCAGAGGGCTCAGAAAACCCCTTCTCTCGCTCCAGCATGTCAGAATCCAGCGCCTTGCTGCTAGCTACCACTCCAGCAAGTCTCAGACCCTCTGCCGGCCTCTGGAATTTTGTCGTGTAGAATGTTCTTTGCACTGCACTTGGCATCTCTTACAGGAACTGGGTTCCTGTCAGTCAGTGATGATGACTCAGTTCAAGTGTCAATTGATAATGTCCCACAAAAAAATTAAAGTCGATGGAAAAATCTGTGGTCATTGCTTCTAAAAAGATAAGATTTGGGTTTGGAGGTATAAGATGAACATAGCTTTCACAATTTTTCTTTTAAGGCAACTAGATTTCTAATCAGTGTTTTTCAGTATGGCTTAATGGCTAACTTTGTGGGTTTGGGATTTCGATGTCCTGCATCTGAATTCTGGTTTTGTCATTTGTCAATTGTGTGACCTTACACAAGATACTTACTTCTCTGAGTCTCATTCTTCTCATCTCAAAAGTAGGAATAATACTGGTACTGACCTTGAAGAGTTGTAAAAATTAAAAAGTGACAGATGTAGAGCACTTAGAACAGTTTCTGACACAGAATAACACTTCAGTGAGTGGTAGACTTTATTATTATCTAGTATATTGTTATTATTACTATTATTATTTACAACTTTCCAAAAGGAATTAATTTTTGATAAAGAAGCAGAATTTCTTTAATACAGCTGGCCCTCCATATCTGCAGGTTCTGCATTCACAGACTAAACCAAGTGTGGATTAAAAATATTCAGGAAATCCCAGCACTTTGGGAGGCCGAGGCGGGTGGATCATGAGGTCAAGAGATTGAGACCATCCTGGTCAACATGGTGAAACCCCGTCTCTACTAAAAATACAGAAATTAGCTGGGCCTGGTGGCGCAGCCTGTAGTTCCAGCTACTTAGGAGGCTGAGGCAGGAGAATTGCTTGAACCCAGGAGATGCAGGTTGCGGTGAGCAGAGAGAGCGCCATTGCACTCCAGCCTGGGTAACAGGAGTGAAACTCCATCTCAGAAAAAAAAAAAAGAAAAAAAAAATTTAGAAAAAAAAGTCCAAGTTAAAAAAAAAATACATAGTATAGCAACTATTTACATTATATTAGGTTTTATAAGTAGCCTAGAGATTATTTAAAATGTATGGGAGAATGTGCATAGGTTGTATGCAACTACTATGCCATTTTATATCAGGGACTTGAGCATCCTCAGATTTTGGTATTTGCAGCATATCCTGGAGCCAGTCCCCTGCAGACATTGAGGGATGACTGTATACTGCCCAATTTCATCTCTACACCGAACTCATATTTATAATGAGTACAATGAATGTTATACAGTGAATGAATACAATAAATGTTACGTATCATTACGTAATGGAAAAGGGGGTAAGAGTAATATTCAGATCATTTTATTTTCTCCTCTGTAATTTTTTATTATAATAACTAATAAGTACCTGTAAGGCTCGAAAGTGGATTTGTTCTGTATAGTTTGTGTAGTTCCGCATAGCTCATGGGTCTGAGTTTGTTGCAACTAAACTAAAAAACAAAGTTGGAAAATAACTAAGTCCTGTGATTATTGAAAATTGAAAGAAAAACAAAGCTTTTCTTTTTCATCTGACTTTTCTAGAAAACAGACTAATCAATGAGATCCTATAAGAATCGTTGTCCTGGAAGAATGTGAGGGGAAAGTAAGAGACTCAATTTTTTACTTCTTTTTCATGTGTGTTTATGATGCAAAACTGAGCACTCTGAATTTTCCCAGACCCCTCTCCCTTTACTGTATTAACCTGTGGTACTTTTGAGTAGTCTTGGTACAGGTATAGCTATTTATAACAACCAGTCTATTATCTTGCTCACTTCCTCTTCCTGTGTTCCTTTCTTCCTGCTGTTACTGATCAGAAAAGGCTTTCTAAGCTAGAATGTGAGAGTTACTTCTTAACAATAAGTGAATCCCATTGACGGATTTCAGCCACAGAGAGAGTGACCCAGAAGCAGCAGTAGAGGGCGCTCGGCCCCTCATTTCATAATAATGGAGCCTGCACCAAACCTCTTTCATTTGAGGAGCTAAAAATGAATTGCACGTATTAATTAAGTCTTGCCGAGGCCTTGTTCAGTGATCCAGTGCTAAGTGCCTAAAATAAGTAGATCGTATTTTGATCTTGGGGAAACTGGGTGTAAGAGGGAGTTTCCTGAGACTCCATAGGAAGAGTCAGAATTTCAGCAAAAACCCAGGAATCCTTCTCTTACCTTTTCATACTCTGGTTAATATCCCCAGTAGCCTTTCGTTTAGAAAGAACCAACGGAAAACTCTGGGAGTTTTAATTTCCTCCTAAATAATTCCTTTAATGAAGGACATATGAGATTTTTGCTTTAAATAAATATTACCCACAATACTGTACCACCTATTTTAAAATTAATCCCTTTTGTTAGATAGCTATTCCTGTGACTCTTTGCTTTTAACCAACAAAGGCCCTTTTTTAAGGAAAATAAAAAATAAATAGCAGTCCTGGAATCCTATTGCCTAGTGCGGGCAGATCATATTCTGTGTGATCTTGTTGGCTCATATTATGTGGTGATTAGAGCAGGGCTTCAATCAGCTGGATGATTCCCCAAGGCAGGGTCTTGTCCCACCAGTGCACATGTGTGCCCCGTCTGACACCAGGGCAACTTGAGAATTGAGCCCAGGGAAGCTGCAGTGTGGTGCAGCAGATGCGTACTGGTGGTTGCCATGGAGATCACTAATACTGCTGAAACTCAAAGAAAGGGCATTTGCCACAGCTCAGGAGCCTGCCTGAAAATGAATGAGAAACAAGTGGAATTCAGAATAGTCCCCCAGCTCCTTATCCCACATGGAGTTTTAATTTCCTTTTTCCTCCTCTTCCTCTTCCTTTTTCAAAGAATAGATTGAAAACAAGGCTGTGTTATAAAGCATGCTCAGCCCCCTCCAGCCACATGACAGCCTGACATATTCCTGGAATAGATGTATATTAATGACGACGTATGGCTAATAGGATTGGGGCTGGGGGCTGGTGTGGCGCTTCTGGAGTCTGTGGGCCGCATGTCACTGGGGTTTAGCAGGCACGCTGGGATTTGTCTGCAGCATATGCGCTGCTGTTAATGATTGAAAAATTACCACAACAATTAGTCATGGATCGCTGAAGGCAGGGCCCCCAAATGTGATGGACAATGTGATTAAATCCATGTATGTGACAATTAACTCGCCTGCAGGTTTATCCACCAAAGAGGGTGCCCTAGGGGTGAGAGCAAAGGGGAATGAGAAGGAGGAAAAATGGGAAAACAAAAAGGAGCAGGAGAGAATAATGCTGCAGAGCGGATCAGATACAGCTGGCACTATTGGTTTTAATCTGATCCTGAATTAATCACGGTTTGATTAATCCTGGTTTTATTGCACCTTTCTGTTGCCCATTTATTTATACCTTCCTTAATTTTATGGAAGCATGACTGATTAAATTCTGCCCGTTCCATGTTTTTTAAATTTTAAAATCAGTTCTCTCCATTTAATGTGAATGATGTCCTAGGTGGTCCAAGGTGCAATTATCTCGTAAAAGCTTAGCAGGCACCAGACATAGCATGTCATGAATCCCCTTATGTATCACAGCTGAGTAACCCAGAATAAATATTTGTTTGCTCAATATTCTGCCTAAGCAAAAAGAAGCCTTGTGATGTCAATCTGCTTGTTTATTTGGGTGGAAGAAGTAAGAATAGACACCCCCAACTTTGTTAAATACGTTCAGTATATGGGAGCACACGTTCAGTATATGTCACACACACAAATTTGTGCATAAGAAAAAAGTGTGTTAACATTTGGATGAAGTGTCTGCAAACGTATAATCATGGTCTAAAGGGTAATAATGTTTGCAGTCCATAGATATGTTCATATGTGGAATTATTTTTAACTAGTATGTACTGTACTTATTTTGTTCTGATTTAGATGTTACTTTTGGTGTTATCTATATTTGCATATAAAACACTACATTTAAATAATACCAAGGAGGTTGTGACATGAATCAGCACAAGCAAAGCCTCATGCTCTGTAACTCATGCATGCTGGATACGCTGTGTATTAAGAATACCCTGCTCCTGATTCATGAGAGGGCATCTAAAGCTTTAGAAAACATTGACTTATATACATACATTGTTTTTCTTTTTTCAGCATTCCTCAGGATTATTCCATTGCTCTTGTCTAAAGTGAATTTGGTGGAAGACTCAGTTTTTTATTTGCAGGCTAAATTGGATTATCTTTGTTACTTGCATTTTAGCCTGATCTACCCAGGCATATAAGGATAGATTTGTTTGTGATGTGGGCAACAGTGTCTTTCAACATAGTAGAAAAATAATTAGCATAAGCAAAGATCTCACTGCACAGGCCACACAGAATGGATGCTACCCTATTAGATACCTTCAGAAACTTGTATCCCTAACTGCTGATACCACTGTTTTTAGAGCACCAATCTAGAAACCCAGTCTATCCATGAATGATTTAGGAACCTCAGGACCCCTCCCCTTACGAAATTCGTGCTCTCCACGTCGGCCTCCTGGTAACCAGCGCTTCCGTTCTGTGAAGGCAGGAAAACACATCATTCATGCATGTCCTTCATACCCATCAAACTGAAGGATTACATCCTTCTTGAGCCATCATCACATTTCTGTAATCTCCAATGGCACACACCACTGTCTACATGTCTTAATTTCTGCTGGGGGCTTCAGTAACCAGGACCAGCCAGCATGGTTTGTTCATTTGTTTGTTCATTAATGCATTATTTCTTTTATTTATTATTGACATATGTTGGGCAGTGTACAGGGTACTTGAAATGGAGATGAAGGTGGGAGACAGGGAGACTCACAGTCAAATTTTATGCTGCAGATGTGTTGTAGAGGTGAGATATACAGTGCATCGCTTAACAACAGGGATGCATTCTGAGAAACATGTTGTTAGGCAATTGTGGTGTTGTGTGAACATCATAGAATGTACTTACACAAACCTAGATTGTGAAGCCTACTGCACACCTAGGCTGTATGGTATGGTCTATTGCTTCTAGGCTACAAACATGTACAGCAGTTTACTGAATACTGTGGACAGTTGTAATGCAATGGTTAAGTTTTGTATATCTGAGCATATCTAAACATAGAAATGTATAGTAAAAATATGGTACTGTCATCTTACAGGATCACTGTCATATATATGTAGTCTGCCATTTACCAAAACATTGTTACGTGGTACATGACAGTATACAGACAGAACCATATGCAAGGTGGAAATTGACAAGTACCACAAGAGGAAGACTAAATGAAAGGATGTGATTGTTTGCAGATAGGAGAAATGACTTCTCTGTGGGGACTGGGGAAAGATGTGTGGCATCTGACTTAGTCTTTGAAGAAGTTCCCAGTTCACTCATAGCCAATAGTTGAAAGCCTAGATTTTTTGGACGGCTCTCAAAAAGAGTTGGATACACAGGCTTGAAGAGAAGTATATTTTAGGCACGTGCAAGAATGTGGGCATAGCACTACTTTGGACATAACAAAGAAACAGAACTTGATTTGAATGTATGATGTAGAAAGAGTCTTTTGGAGCCAGATTACGGAGGACCTCAAATGCTCAGCCAAGGAGTTTAGGCTTCCTTTTATAGTCGTGAATTGGGGGATAATAGAAGAGGACAGATGAGAAGACGTTGCATGAAGCATGTGCGTTTTAGACTGGGACTCTCCCCTGACCACAGTCCTCAAAAAACTTCCCGTGCAACTTCAGGTAGAATCTCGGCTCTAGCTCATGGCCTTCAAGGCTCTGCATCATGGACACTTGCCTCCTATTTGGACAGCATTGATCACCAGTCTACCTCCCTCATGCCTGTAGTCACACTATTTACTGTTTCCTGAGCAGGCTGACCTTGTTTTGAGCTGAGTCTCTCCTCTTACTGGTCTTTGTAACTGAAATACTCCTACCCCAGGGCTTTGCCTGGTTGCCTCTCTCTCATTACTCAGGTACAGCTCAGAGAGTCCCTCTTCCTCTCCTTGCCTATATCCCAACCTCCAGTTCCCCCCTCTATGCCCCAGTCCCAGGTGGCTTGTTGTCGTGGACACTGGTCATTGCTCCCCTGATGTTGTTTTCTCCCATGATTGTGCTCCACTAGCCATTCTGACCCTTGGTAACTCAAGGGAAGCTGTGCCTATCCCTTGGCCAGGGACTAATCCGATCATACTAATTCTCTTATTATCAGTGATTGCTTCATTCATGGCATGTGACCAGTGAGGGACCAATGGGACACGATGGGGGAAAAGTGTCTTTCCTTCTGAGAAGTTTCACTGAAGAGATGTTGCCTCTTCCTTCCCTCCAACTTCAAGATCAGGAGGTGAGGTCTGGTTCTGCTGAGTCAGGACAAAGTTGACACTCAGGAAGGCAGCCCCCGGAGAACAGCAGAGAGCCAGGGTCTGGATAGAACGTGCCCACACCTAGACTTCTTGTTTTGTGAGCTGTTGTCTCCTTTTCAAGTCCCTTTGAGTCAGGTTCTCTATTACCTGAATGGGAAGCATTCTAATTGATGTTTTCTTTTATATCACTCTGCTTTATTTTCTTCATGGCATTTGTCAGTTGGTGAATTATCTTGTTTATTTATTCTCATGTTTATTACCTGTCTTTTTTACTATCAATTAAGCTTCATTTGGACAGGTAAGTATCTGTCTTGTTGACTGAATTCACAACTCCTAGAATAGTGTGAGGAGTATCAGTAGGTGACCAATAAATGTTTATTGGATGAATGAATGAATGAATGAATAGCATTAGGGAGAGATGAACAAATGAAAGAATGGAGTGAGAGAGGGAGATTAATGTTGCCCTTGTATAAAATATCATGGGGAGGGGTTGGAGAGGGCTTATGGAAGGCTGTTGCTGCGCAGAGGAGTTCATAGCTAGGCGTTGAGAGCCTGCCCCTTGGTTATTGCAGTGCAGTGGGGAAAGGCCAGACAAAAGGGATGTGACAAACCTAACAGGACTTGGAACTGCAGCCAGACTGGAAACGGGGAGAGGTAGGCTTTACTCCTGAGGCTGTACCAGGGGATTATTGGGAGGAATAGGATGTAGGAAGAAGAGCAATAGCAATATGGAAAACAGGGAAGTGAACTTTGGAAGGGTAGAATATTAAGTGCCAGTTAGGCATCAGTGTGGAGCTCTAGCTGGTGGCTGAAAACGTAGAAATGAAGACAGACTACTTTTATAGTCGGAAGAAAATATCCCTCTCTTTCTTTGTAAAGATAATCAGGCCTGACAATTGGTACTTCTTTTTCATAGTTATTATGCATGACTCAAAAGCAGACTCCATGTCCAATTCAATTTTATGTGGCCAGAGCCCCTGTTTTATGTGCCTATCATAATAATTTGTGTATGATTTCTTTATTAGAACAAAACCAAAGCCAGGTAAAGACCTTGACTGTCCTTGGATATAACAGGGCTAAACACAGCTAGTTCTAAGACTACTTAGATGGTCAGAGCTTAGCCAGGAACTAGTTTCTGAGCATGTCTCAGCTCACAACAGACCTCCTTCAAGTATTCCCTATCTCATTACCCTATCTTATTTTCTTCCTGCGGACACTTCCTGCTTTCCTGAAATATCACTTTTATTTGTTTGACCCATGAGAACAGCTTTGATTAATGCCAGTTGTGACTATTATAAGGCCTAGTTGACTTGAGGTAGAGAATGCTGCAGTGTTCTCACTTGTCTTCTGTCACTGTGGTATCTTCAGGTCATGTGACACAGTGATATGGAATATGGGCTCTGAAGTCAGACTGCCTGTGTTTGTGTCCAGTTTAACTAGTTGGGTGACCTTGGCAAATTTCTTAACATCTCTGAGCCTCAGTTTATAAATTATTGTAAATTAATTAATTTTTTGTGTGTAATTAACTGATACCTTTTGAGGAGTAAGCAAATAAATCCATATAAAATACTTAGGTAATGCTGGGTGTGGTGACTTATGCCTGTAACCACAGCAGTTTGGGAGGCCAAGATGGGAGGATGGGTTAAGACCAGGAGGTGAAGACGAGCCTGGGCAACATAGTGAGACCTGGTCACAACAAAAAATAAAATTAGCTGGGCGTGGTGGTGCATATCTGTAGTCCTAGCTACTGGAGTGACTGAGGTGGGAGGATCACTTGAGCCCAGCAGGTTGAAGCTGCAGTGAGCCATAATTGCACCACTGAACTCCAACCTGGGTGACAGAGCAAGACCCTGTCTCAAAAAACAAACAATAACAATGACCCCCCCCCACACACACACAATAAAACACTTAGTACTTGTAGTATTTGGCATATATAAAATGCGATGTTAGTATTAACTGGGCTCATGAAGACCCTCAGTCAATATGTGTGGAATCCAATTGAAAGAGCACAGATTGATGTGGCTGCAACTGAGGCTCCAGATAATCTCATTAGCCTAACCCGTGACCAGTTACTGTTTAACCTGGCTATCTCTTGGTAGCTTTTTCCAATCTAGATAAAATTCTAATATGTTATAGACAGATAGATGGTGATAATGCATCTTTCACTTGTATGATGCTTTTATAGATTATTTTCTTACTATCTGATCTCATCCTGACAGCTAATCTTGGGAATAGAGAGGAATATCGTTTCCACTTTATGATGCAGGAAGCTTAGGCACAGGGAGCTTAAGTGTCCTTAATAACTCATGGCAGAGGCATGAGTAGAGCATGAGCCTCCTGTTTCCCAGACCCTGGCTGGAGCTGCCCATCTGTTCACCCCAATCTATGCTCCCAGTGAACACAGAATAAATGTCCAGAAGCACAGGCAAGATGAAAGTGTTCAAACCATGATTCTCTCACATCGACTCAGTGCCCCCATCTTGCAAGTGCAGAACAACTAACACCACCATTAAAATGATGGTTCTTCCAGGGTGCTCCCTGGCTTCCCCCCAAATTAGTGCTTTTTGGGCTGCTGTATACCTAGTCTGAGCTGCCATGAGTGGCCAGATGGTTGTGGTTTGTTCATTCTCTTGTGGCAACCACAAAGCAGGGCTTCCCAGGATTGCCCCCATTCTCCCTCTGAGCCAAGGAGATAGTGCTCAGGCCTGCAGGGGAGTGAGACAGACAGGGGAGTGAGACCAAATACTTGCTGAAAGTGCCAATATTTTTAGAAGCTCCCTATCTTTTCTTGACTATAAAATATACAAATTATAGATACCATCATATATTCATGTTTGTTTTAATATATGAAAGCACTTAGAGTTACTTGTTATATAATAAAATTATGGCTTTTGTTTGGGAATTCCATCGGGCTGAACCTGTGAATCCGTGTGCTGGACACACTCGCATTGAGTATCAGCCTGTAGTCACTCTTGCTCAGGTTATAGGTCTGGTTATCTGAAGCACATTTGGTTCTCTGTGTATGGTCTTTTCACTTGTAATCCCCTTTTTTTTGGAAATCCTCCTTGGGGTTACAGCATTTAGGACGTTGCCTACAAAATGTGTTGGGTGTGTGTACTCTTTCCTGTTGGCATTGTTAGATTCTACTCATTGTATTCAAAATGTTATATTCTATCCCAGGAGATGCCACAATGGGAGAGGCAACATGACATAGAATGCATTTAAGGAGCTGACGTAGGAATTGAGTTCTACTTTGTTTTAGTGTTCTTGCATTTGACCAGGGGACAGTATTCTCTTGAAAACCCAGGACAGCAAAGTCTCCAGATAGTCATGTCGTTTTAACTCGCAGCAGGATAAAGCCATTTCTAATACATAGTTGTTTATCTTTTAAATTTTATCATCTTTCTGATCCATAACTCCTACTTTTACATAATATAGCCATGGAGGTTATAACTTCTTATAAGAAATGCTGTTACAGCTCAAATCTCTGCATAATAAAACAATTGCTAAAGCCCTGTGCAGCAACCCAGTTCAGGTGGTATCATATATATAAAATTCCATAGTGGTTTAAAAAAATCATTCTGGCATGAATTATTATATTAACTCCACATTACAACTTAATTGTACAGTTAGGTAACAACTTTTAAAGCAGTGAAGCCAAAACCTGCATAGCCACACCTGAATATACCAGTCTCAGGGAGACATCAGCCAGCTGTATTGATACACCCAGTTCTAGCACAGCCCTCTGCTCCTCAAGAGAAGGAAAAGGGCAGGACAATTGGAAGAGTTAGGGACCTGCGGCCTCCTCTGTCATGACTGTATCTGCAAGTGCTCCACTTACCCACTGGAATAAGCACACATACACTGACATGGGTCAGACACACGCACACACTCTCCCTCTTCTCTCTCTCTCTCTCTCTCTCTCTCTCTCTGTCTCTCGTTTCCTTGTCTTTGCAGGATAAGCCTCAGCTCCCAAACTGAAAAAGGGGTCAGGCTGAATAAGGGCAAGTAATGGTTTGTGCAGAATTGAGGAGAGCTTGTAGCTGGGCCCTCCCAATGAAGCTTCCTCCTTTGATAGATAAAATGGTTGAAAGGCCTAGAAGACAGCTGGCATGATCAAGGACGTAGAGCATTTCCTGGCAGCTGTGGGACATGTGTCTTCTGAGCCCCTATTCTGTGCTCCTTCCTTCCAGGAGAGGGACACCAGCACATGGGGGAATGACACCACCCAGGGGCCTATAGTTTATGCTTTCACTGCATGAGGCTGGTTTTTAAAATGTTGTTTTCAGGTTTTGAGTTTAATTTACTTTATCTCTGAAGATGAAATGTCTCGTGTTTCTAACCCACCGATATATACTAGTAAAGGGAGTATATAAAGTCAATGCAAGGGGATGAAGTCCTGGGTGAGAAGGAGGAGGGATGGTTAGGAACCACATCCTTAGGACTGGGGGATGCCATGGCAGCTGTGACTGGTAGTCATGGCCATTGTGCTGCCAAGATGTGGCTGAAGGCTCCTTCCTGCCCTCCCTTTCCCTCCCTTCTCCTCATCCCATCCAACTGAGCTCTGGACCTTCATTCATCTAACTAACAACAGGTTAATATCACATAGTATATTGCACATCTGTATATCCACAAGGCAGCTGATAAAATCTCCCCAGAAGCCCTTCTGAGTACCTAGAAAGATGTTGGCTGAGTAGAGGAATAATGCATTTTGTTACATTTGTATTTATTTGAACAGATCTTTCCAAAGTGTCGATTATTGGCTTAATGTTAACCTGAAGGAATATTTCCAATGGAGTGATGCAGAGCCCTGTCCTCAGAACTGTCTGGCTCACGATTTTTATCAATGACTTTGATGAAGACATGTTTATCAAACTGGCAGCTGACAAAGGCCGGGAGGGATAGCTAATGTGATTAGTGACTTGATCTCGAGTCAAGAAAATCTTGATCGTCTAAAAGGATGTGCCAGAAATAACACAGTGAAAAATAGTATAGTTAAATATAAAGTCTTCAAATTAGGTTTAAAAAATTAATTGCACAACTCCAGAGTGGAGAGAAGTGGAGGATATAATTTGTCACAGATTCAGTACGAGTTAACTTATAATAAGGCTGTTGAAAAATGCAGGCAATGTTATAGAAGTACATATGCAGCTCAAAAAAAGTAGGAACATGGAGCAGAATGCATCTGGTTTATTATATCCAGTGTTTCTTTTCTCTTCTTGACCTGAGATATACTAAAATTCAGAGATTACCAAATGGCATGCCTGTTTTAGTAAGTTAAGTGCAGATATTCTGACTGCAAGTTGAGGTAGATTGAGACATGTGACTTTTGGATAAATTCTTTGAGGTGAGAATGATGGTTTCAAACACATTTTAGGAAGCTGTCAAAGATCTAGAGTAAGCCCTGCCCTTTGCTATCTCCTTCTTGCCTCTCTGCCACTCTGTCCCCTTCCCTCAAATAAAAACTTGTGCTACCTCTGTCACTTAAAGCAAAGCTACCAAATCGGTGGCTTCTTTTCTGACTGAGTTGCCTGAAATCTTTTATCCTTCCCCCTTCCTCCTAGGTTTAACTGCGCAGTGAATTTATAGTGTCATAATGGATGTCTCTATAAAGCAGGATTCTACAGGATCTACAGAAGACTTTAAAAATGAAAACAACATTGAATGTGTGTGTATGTGTGTGTGCACACACGTGTGTGCGTTCGTGCATGTGCTAGTCTGTTGGTCGAAGCCATTTTGCAAAATTAAAAATGAAATCACTCTTTAAAACAATCTTTGCAGTTAGCCTGCAGCACAGTGTTCCCTGGCAGCAGGAAAAGGCAGCCAGTCCTTTATGCACGTCTTATACTTCCCTTTCAATTCCCCATCTCTCCCCGCTGGAAAGAGAAATATTCTGGCACCAGCATCTTCTCGTCTCAGTTCAGAACGGGTACCACCTGCCTCCAGAGCTCAAGGGAGCCCTCTGTGTGTTTCTGCCCAGACACACCACATGGAAATGTGGACACAGTGCCAAGCGGACGTGCTAATAGGCAGGGAAGGGGGAGGGGATGTGCAAAGCTTTTAGCCACAGCCACCTACTTATTAGCTAGTTAAGGCTGCCCGTGGTGTTGTGAAGGGAGAATGAAGACATGGGGCACATTGCAAGCTGTCAGTTGGACACAGGGAAAATTGTAATTACCACCACGGTTTCTTTTCCTTTGTGGTTTTTTTTGGGTCTCCCTCAGTTAATTGCTCTTAGACTTGGGAAGGGGAGAAGCTGTCTCCCACCATTTGTTACCAGTAGTCTAGGATTTGTGCCCATTAAGTTGACTCTTTGAATGAAAACAAAAATTTGGTATCATTTTCTATCCCAAGGCCCTTGTCTTTTAGAATCACAGTCTTACTTATTTCTTGCTTGCATTTGTCATGCACAGCGTCAAGAGAATTTCCTTTTAAATTTCTCACTGGTCATTAGAGCTTATCCAGCCATTTTTCCCTGGGAATTTGGGGTGTCAGTACGCATTCTGACAGGAATACTTTGGAATGGCAGGCTGTTAAAAGACCCCCATTGCTTTCGAATCCACCCTCGTGTTCTCCTCCGTGATGCTGCGTTTTCACATGTGGAGACGCAGCCCTTCGGATGGCTTCTTGCTCCTGCTTAAGTATCCGTGGATATACTTGAAGACTGTCCTTGTAAGTTCCTTCTCAGCATGAGTCAGTTCATCAGAGGCTTTCTTGAAGGAGTGTCTTAAGAGAGTGGGGACAGAGTCTCATGAAATGCAGAGGAAGGAAGCCGAGGAAACATGCATTCTCTTTCTTAGAAACCTCGGGTTTTTATTGGTAAAGTTAATAGTAATATCTGTGTCATGGGAATGCCACCTTAAATCTTTTTTTTTTTTGGAATCAGATGGAAAATAAATAAATGCCGCATTTCAAAAGTCTAGGAAGCAACTCCCTCCTCACATTTTTATATTTCTGTTATCAGTATTTGATATCAGTACAATCCATATTATCTTTCACTTATTTTGGCAGAATTATTTTTTCTAATGGGAAATAAAATAATACAGCATCTTATAATCTCTGATTTGATGAAATATGGTTTAACTGACCATGGCTGTTGCTAGATTAAATGAAGTAAGATGAGGCATGCAGAACTCTACAAATGCCCACTTAATTTTTTTGAGACTGATCCTTTTTTTTCCTGTGGTTTATTAATGGAGAGGATAAACTTGGAGAGAGACTTGGAATCCTGACTTCTTAGTGGGTTTCTAGGGATGCTCTTGTCCTTCTTTGCTTCCTCCAGTTACTGAACGCTCATGTGCCAGGGTGAAGGGTTCCTGGAAGTGAAGGACACCCTCATCCCCAGGGAGTTCAGAATCTAGCAGAGAGACAGAGTGGCACCCATTTATAAATCACTGTGATGAGCACTGCAAGGTGCTGAGGAAGCACAGAGAAAAAAAACCCAGTTCAGTTGAGATGGCGTTGTGTAGGAGAAGCTTCAAGGAAGGAGTCACTGGGCTGAGTCCTAAAGGACAATGATGGATTAGCTAGGAAAGTTCAGAGTTGGCACTTTCCAGACATTATAGTTGGGAAAATCGTGCTTGTTCTCATTTGTGAAGAAGCCTGCCTTAGGTACCTGCGTTTCTTCCTCTTGACCCAGCTCTGGTTTCTGCCACAGCTGCCATAGAAGGAATTGCTCGAGCTCAGACTGACCATTGCTGCCAGGGCCTACAAGGAGCCATACGTCTATCTGTCCATTCTCCAGCTCCGTGAGCACTCCCTGGGTCCATGTGCAAGAGCATTCTTGAATGGCAGCCGTCAAATAAGGAGAGATGGGAGCTGGTGGATAGATACCCCAAACTCCTGGGTTTTCTTTTAAGCTGACAATTTCTAGAAGTATTCTGTTCAGTGGATACTGTTGCTCACAGTGGCAATTTCAAAACACACCTTTATTGTAGCTTTTCTCCTTTTATCACTCCCCTGCCCCTTCACTCTATCTTTATGGAATCAATTCTCAAAAGACCCACCTGCAACAAAGTCCTTGTCTTTGGCTCTGCTTTTGGAGCAACCCAAAGTAATTCGCTACTGAATTTTTTTCACAGTGCTAACTTAAAGCTTGTATTAGGCCAGGAATGGTGGCTGATGCCTATAATCCCAGCACTTTGGGAGGATGAGGTCGGCGGATCACCTGAGGTCAGGATTTTGAGCCTGGCCAACATGGCAAAACCTTGTCTTAATAAAAATACAAAAATTACCTGGGTGTAATGGCACGTGCCTGTAGACCGAGCTACTCGGGAGGCTGAGGCAGGAGAATCACTTGAACCCAGGAGGCAGAGGTTGCAGTGAATCGAGATCATGCCACTGCACTCCAGCCTGGGCAACAGAGTAAGACTCCATCTCAAAAAAAATTAAAAATAAATAAAGGTTGTGTTGAGGAGATTTAGAATATGCTATAAAACTGGCTCAACAAAGGTAGCCCAAGAGATGGAAATGAAGAAGAGGATGAGCAGGTGAAGAGGGCATTAAGACAAAGACAACCAGAGTCTGTGAATAGCAGATAGCTACACGTGCATTTCTAAACCTGTAGTGGTTCATAGAATAATTTGAACAGATTCAATGCATGCCACCAACAGAATACTCCAGGGAGAAAAGACTTGGAAATTTGAAATGTCCAATAAAACTTTCAGGCAGTAGCTACTGAGGTGGCTGAGGCTAGAGGATTGCTTGAGCCCAGGAGTTCGAGGCTGCAGTGAGCTAGAATCATGTCACTGCACTCCAGCCTGGGCAACAGAGTGAGTGAGACCCTGTCTTTGAAAATAAACAAAAAATAAGGAAAACGCTTTCAGGCAAACACATAGGTAAGTGATTCCATTATTGCTGGATGGGCAAAGGGAGACATGTAGAAGGCAGCGTTCAAAAAATTATCGTAATGGTGAATTGAATTCACTATGCTGTGAAGGAATTATCTGGTAATGATTTTGTGGCACTGGTGCATTACCAATCAAAGTTAGAAGGAAATCATGCTCTCTCTCATCATGCATTTGCATCTAATCAGAATTGTGTGAATATCAGGTTTTAGGTGGCAACACAGTCCAGTGGGGCTTGCAGTGATGTTGGAAATGTTCGATATCTGTGCTGTCCAGTAGGGTAGCCACTGACCACATGTGACTGTTGCAGTTGAGTTGCAAGTACGTGTAACTGAGGGACTTGTTTTCAATATTATTTAGTTTTAATTAGTATAAACTTAAATAGCCGCTGGCTGTTTTATTGGGCAGTGAGGTTTAGAGCATAAGGAAAAGATACAAAATCCTGAAATCTCACATGTAACCTCTGAGAAGCCTGGGGACAGTCAGTGGTCCCAGGGTAAAAAAGAAAAGGATAGTTTGCTTTCCTCTGTAAACCCCAGAGGGCCCTCACATCCCAAGAATCACAGGAGTGGCCTGGAGGGTGTGTCAGAGAGAAACTTCCTAGCTGGGTTGAAGGGCACAGTGAGTTTCCAAAGAGACTCTGTTGTTGCTGAGAGAATGGTATCCTTAGTGCCTGCACCTGAAAGCCAGGTAGATGGGGGTACAGCTGTTCACCTTAAAGGGTCCTGAACTCCTGGGGCTGTGTTTGTGCTGGTTTTCAGGAACCCCTGTGAAAAAGCCACCTTAGACACTGCAGGTGTTCTGGAAACCAGAGTGGCCCTGGAGGGAGTTCTCCCTCTGCACTCAGTTGGTGGAGAGGAGAGGCTCTTCCTCCCAAAGAAAGAGAAGCCCATGGCCTTAGCTATTCTGCTTAAATCAGTCGAACTTATTGGCCACTCCTGTGACCCTGGTACATGCACCATTGTTTTTTAGCTTCTACAGAAATTTTGTTTCGTGGCTAAGTCAGTGGACTTGGAGCTGCCTCTCCTTTGATATAGCACTGAGCATCATGTCTCACTTTTCTCCTTTGCGAAATGGGCATACTTTGCTCATGAGATTGTTTTAAATAAAACGTGAGATAATGAATGCAAAAGCACTTTGTAAATGTTAAGTGTTATTTTAGAGGCTGACTGTATGAAACTTAATGAGGGCATACCTTGGTCAGCATTTTTTGCCTTTGATCAGGCTTGGATCCCTTAAATTCTCTAATGGGAAATAGGAAAATTCTCATATGATACGGTTCTTTATGTTATCTTAATACTGTTAAGATTTAAAGTAGCGGGCACTGGGTTTGAAGTCCTTTTTCCTGGGGGGCAGTGACTGTGGGGCTAAGAGCATAGATCTCAGGCCCGGGGCCACAGACTTTCTCTGTAAAGAGCCTGATAGTAAATACTTTAGGCTTCGTAGGCTTTGTACTGTCTCTGTTGCATCTTTGTCTTTTTTTAGATCTTTTAACAAATAGAAAAAAATGAACTTCATTTTTTGCTCAAGACCATCCAAAACAAGCCACTGGTCAGATTTGAGCTGCAGCTTCGGTTTGTGAACCCCTGCCCTAGAGTGCCCCGTCCTGCAGGGTAGCCTTGAGCCACACACGGCTGTGTACATCCAAATGAATTAGCATTAGGTGCTATTGAGATTTCAGCTCCTCAGTCTCAGCCGCATTGCAGGTGCCCACTAGCCACATGTGGCTGGTGCCTCCTGAACTGGGCCGGACAGACACAGAACATTTTCACACTTAGGAAGTTCTGTCAGGCAGTTCTGCTCCAGAGTTAAGCGGAATCCTAACTTTGCCACTGCCAGCCTTGGGGACTTAGAATAGTTATTCATTATTTCTGAACTTCTTTTCCCTCAACTGTAAAATGGAAATTATAGCATTACCTCTCTCAAGGATGTGGTAAGGATTTAATGAATATAAAGTGCTTAGCACAGGGCCATTTACACTCAGTAAATATTAGCTATTAATATAGAAACAGATACATTTCTGTTACTACTCATTTTAGTAAAGTTTAACTTTTTATATATTATGTATTTTCATATTTGGAAGAAGGGATTATTTCCTTTCTACAGGACACCTGAGAAGTTAGAGATTAGGTTTTCTTTTAGTCTTAGTAGTTGACCAGAAAAAGAAGTGTTTCCCTAAGCCCCGAACTCTGTTTCCACAAAGAACAGGTCTGTTCTTGTTGTCTGTCATTTCTATGGCTGTTTTATTTTAACCTTCTATTCAGGTAAGGTCTCACTCTGTGGTAACTTCACGAAGAATTTGTGGTAAATCTTTGTTCAGCTTAGTGGTAGGGGTAGAGATAAAGGTTATCTCACAAGGGAGAAGGCTTCTCCATTGGAACTTCCAAGTAAATGATTGCTTTCCCTTTGCTTGTGAGGAGGGATGGCCAGTCCTGTATTGATTAGCTTCTCTTTCAATACTAGTATATTTTGTTGCTGAGCAACAGAACTTTTAAAATATCTTATAATGAGGCAAATGTGATATCAGGAGGTCAGTATCTTGGGGTGTGGGCTTAAGCTTCGCATTGCTTGCCTTCATTTCTCGTGGTCAGCTGTCAGCCATGTTTCCATCATGGTAATGCATGAACAGGCCACTAGGAGTTAATCTTTCTGTCTTTCCAAGCAAAATGATCTACCTCTGTCTTCTCTGAAGGGAGATCATGGTCTTTAAATGTTAATATGATCAGCTGATAATGGCAGTGTTATTAGCAATCGCAAATGAATCTTTGATCAATTGCATTGTATGATTTACCTACTCATTCATCAGTTTTTTCATGCCACATGCATCACACAGAATCCTAGAACGGCCTCATCACCAACAGAAAAGGTGATCGGATATTGGCTGCTCATGTCCAGGGTATTGATGATTCTTTCAAATAAATCACAAAGTAAGGTATACATGAAATGATAATACTCAGCTGAAATAACATTGCTTAGACAGAGAAGGTTTTTCATTTGTTTGTCTTTCAGTTTCTACATCCAGGTGCTTTGCTGTTTCCCCGGACCCCTGGGATCATCACACAGCCTCTGGTGCACCTGCATGGGTGTCGATGTTGTAGGAACAAGCTGTCTGCACCGACAGGCTTGTGGAGGCGAGCTGAACTCAATAACCCCATGACTGTACATCCTGGAGCAGACTTAGTGAGAACCAGTCTCCAGTGACCACTGACAAAAACAGAATCAAAGTGATCATAGAACCAACCCGAGCTACAATTCCTAACGTATAGTGAGCACTCAGCAACCATGTGCCAAAGTAAAAAACACACCTCAGTGATCTCCTTTAATACCTACAATAGCCCTGTGCACTTGGCACTGTTGTTGCTGTTCCCATGTCACCCATTATTACAGAGTGGAGGCATAGAGAAGATAACTTGCCTGAAGTCACACATTTCAGTCACTGGCAGAGCCAGATTTAACCCTCGCTAATCTGAGGGCAGATCCTGTGGTTTCCCCAACATGCCTGGGTTCCCTTCTTGTCACTGCCACTCACTGACATCTGATGTAGATACATGGCTTTAATACTCAGGGCATCCTCTGGAAAATGAGTGGTTTAACCAGACTGCTCTAAAGACCCTTTGGTAATTGACATGCCATGATTTTTTTAGATCCCACAATCATCAGACCCCTCAGTGGCTTCAGTTGCTTACATCACCTGGACTCTATGAGGACACATGCTCCATGTGTGTGGCACGTGGAAAGACTCAGTAAGCATTGATGAACAGACTGACTTCTGTATTATCCCATGTTGTAGGGGCATAGGAGCTGAACTCTGGGACTTATTCCGGAGAATATTCTCTCCTTGAAGCAGTGTTCTTTGCTTGAAGATTATTTCTTTTGGATTTTACTCTTCATCAAAAAGTAGATGTTATGATCACCTGTGTCCTTGGACAAATGTGTTTCCTTCTATGCCCTGGAGTTCACCTTTTGCTTTTGTGTTAAGCCTAGACCCTTTCTTTACCTCTGTCTTTCTGAATCTTCCCTACCTTGATCCCAACTTTCCGCTAAACAGCAGTAACTGAAATGCTCAAACTTTAAGGCAAAAAGTGCAGATGTTACATTAGTGATAGTGTTTAAACGGCTATCTTTAGTAGATTGTAATTCTGTTCCTTGTGAAGAACTTTTTTACTGATTCTATATATATTAAGTACTCCGGCCTCCACCAGTTCTATCAGAGCTGAAGGATTTAGTAGGGTTAATATCTACTATTGTACTGCCTAAATATTTCTAATCTAATGTACTTATATTTGATACCAAGGATAGAATTATTTGCTCTGTACTAATATTTGACAATACATGAGGTCATCATTACAGTGTGTTCAGATTCACCTGTTCATGGTCAAACGAATAATTTTATAGTATAGTACTAAAGAAAATGTTGTAGATTTTTGTTTATTTGCTGTAGATCCGTTTCGTGAAAGAGAACAGGTTTAATGGAAGTTAAGAGTTTAGTTGTGGACTTGTTGAATCTGAGGTGCCTCTTGGAAATCTTAGGTCTTTGCAGAGCTTCAGCCATTATCTTTGGAAAAATCACCAACCTAACTTCTCTTGCAGTCTCTGGCTTTTATTTGGCTGTTAAATACTTCATACTCTGCGTATTTAAATCTGAATCCATCATTTCTTCCTGCTTTCCTCAAACATACAGACACATACATGCCTGTTTATTTTCCCGGTGTCCTGATTTCTTTTGATGTTTTCAGTCACTTCATGAAGTAAATATTTGTTGTGCTTTTACTATGTTCCAGGTACGTTTCTAGGCACTGGGTGTATAGCAGTGAATAAAACAGGCCAAAATTCTACCTTTCTGGAGCTTACAGTATGGTGGGGTAGGCAATCAGCAAGGAAAATGAGTAAATTATATTATCTAGTGTCATCAGATCATAAATGATAAAGTGAAAAATGAATCAGGGAAGGATAAGAAATTCTGAGTGTAGGAGTGAGAGTAGGGGTATTTCAGTTTAAAATAAGACAATCAGGCTGGGTGTGGTTGGCTCACAACTGTGTCTTTGGAAGGCCCAGGTAGACAGATCACTTGAGGTCAGGAGTTTGAGACTAGCATGACCAACATAGTGAAACCTTGTCTCTATGAAAAAATACAAAAATAAGCTGGGCGTGATGGTACACGCCTATAGGCCCAGGTACTCGGGAGGCTGAGGCAGCGGAATCACTTGAACCTGGGAGGCAGAGGTTGCAGTGAGCTGAGATTGAGCCACTGCACTCCAGCCTGGGTGACAGAATGAACCTCCATCTCAAAAAAATAAAAATAAAATAAGACAATCAGCAGATGCCCCACTGGGAAGGTGACATTTGATATTTCAATATTATCATGACATTTGAATTTCTCCTTTGATTCTCTTTCATCTCCAGTCAGTTGACAAATTCAGTCAGTTCAACCCATGTAACATGCTTCCACATTTCCTTACCTCTATTCACAACACCATTACTTACAGTTCTGGGCTTTATCACTCTTTCCTGTACAGGTGTATTAGTCTTCAGATAGGCCTACCAGTCACTAGTGTTTGTAAATTGTTTTTTGATTATTCATTGCTGGCTATTATTATAGAATGTTTTTGCATTTTATGTGTAGTTAACTTACATTAGAATAAATAGGTTATGAAAGTTTTGATACATTGCCATAGTTTTCTTTGGAGTTGAAAAGCATATGATAATACCATGCACATCATGGTAATATTTTTTATTAAAGTATTATTTACATAAAATAAAACCCATCCATTTCATGTGCAATCTGATGAACTTCAGGAGTTATGTAGAGTTGCATAGCCACAGTATCAAGATACAGAAAATTCTTTCACCCTAAAAAGCTTCATTGTGGCTCTTGTAGTTGACCTCTCTCTTCATCCCCAAACCCACGCAATCACGGATTTTCTTCTGTCGTTATGGTTTGCGTTTTCTAGACTGTCATATGAGAGGACTTGGGTAATATTTAGATGTTTGTGTTTGCTTTCTTTAACTTTACAAAGTATTTCTGTGGTTCATCCATGTTGTATATATTAATACTTTGTTCTTTCTCATTGCTAAGTAGCATTCCATGGCGTAGATATATCACTTTGTTTATCCATTAATCAGCTGAGGACATTTGGATTGCTTCCAGTTTGGGAATATTGTGTATTAATGCTGCCGTGAGCATTCATGTACACATCTTTGTATGGATAGTGTGTTCATTTCTCTTATTTTATTACTTAGATCTGGGAGTGAAGTTTCATATAGAGGGCTGTGTGTTTACTTTTATAAAATATTGTTACAGTATTTTTTAAAGCGACTGTACCATTTTGTGTTCCCACCAGCCTGCAAGATGGCCCCCGGTGATCCCTGCTTCCCTGGGTTCATGCCGGTAATACAGCCTCTTCCCATATTGTGTCAGCATGGGTTTGTGTGATCAATAGAATATAGCAAAAGAGGTGGTGCATCACTTCTGAGCTTAGATTGTAAAACACACTTCAGCTTTCATCTTGGTTGGCTACTTATGCTCTCTTGAATTATTTGCTTTGTGGGGGAACCCAGGTGCTGTATTGTGAGCTGCCCTGTGCAGAGACCCACAGAGTGAGGAACTGAGGCCTCTGGCCAACAGCCAGTGAGAACTTGATACTGCCTACTCACAGCTGTAGGAGTGAGCTTGGAAGCAGATATCCAACCAGTTATACCTCTGGATGCCCGCAGCCTTAGGGGACCTCTTAACTGCAACCTCAGGAGAGACCTGAAAAACTACTCAATTAAGCTGCTCTTAGGTTCCTGACCGTCAGAAACTGTGTGAGACAATTACTGTTTGTTGTTTTAAGCTGCAAAATTTGGGGAATAATTTGTTTACACGTCAACAGACAACGAATACAAGGAGAGCTCCATCTCCTCCACACTCTCAGCAACACATCCTATTGTCAGTTCTCTTTAGCGATTCCAGTAGTTACGTAGTGGCTGGCATTTCATTGTGTTTTTATTTTGCATTTCTCAGTTGACTCATGATATTGAGCCTATATTCATGTTTTTGATGGCTATTTGTGTATCTTCTTTTGTGAAGGAATTATTCAAATCTTTTGCCTGTTTTAAAAATTGAGTCATTTTTATGTTTTCATTTTGTGTTTTCTTCCCTGAAAATTAGTTGTGCCATTTCCCTTAAGAGAAGGGAATCCTTACCAGACACGACCACAGTAATTGTTGCTGTGCAGAATTAAGTAAACCTTGTAATACCATTTTTAGCAGCATTTTGATAATACTTAGCCTTCAGTTCTCCATCTCCTGCATTTTCCTGAAGTGACGTCAAGTCAGTCATCGTGTACCACCGATGCTAATCCTCCAGCCTGCACTCAAAACGTTCTCCATGTCATGAATTCCTTCCCTGTCTCTTGCCAGTTACTGAGGGTTCCATAAACACAGTACTTCCCCATGTTGCAGGAGGTCTTCTCTGAAAAAGTATGAGAATTTTTTCTTCTGCATCTGCTTTATGGCAGATTTGTCATTTTCTTACCTGTTCGTATTTTATAGTCATCCCTAATTTTTGTTTCCATTGTAGTCTTACCCTCTTCCTCACTAGTTCCTTTAACGCCCATTGCTTTTGTACCCACCAGATGTCATAGGTAATGCTAGTCTCACCTCACATGTAAGTACGAAGCACAATGAATTCTATTAAAATGATATCCAGTCAAATTAGCAGAATCTTCATAACACCGACCTCATGGTGTTATTGTAAAGATTATTTTTTCCCCTGGTATATAAATTCTTTTTGAGGTTAGAGATCTCCTTTTACAGGATTTAGTACGTAGCAGATTCAATAGCCAAACTTCTTGACCTCCCAATATTAAATCATTAAATGTGTGAAAGAACTACCATTATCTAGGTCAGTAAGAACTCCTTATTTTCTATGAAACAGTATGTACATAGATTTTCAAACCTGTGAAAATGCAATAAAAAGCACAACACATTTTGGTCACTTTATTAAATGGCATTTCATAAAATAGTAGTTTAAGTTTCAACTACCAAACAGCACTTCGAGTGGTGAAAACACAGATAGTATATTGTCATATTTGAATGCTTTTGTTTAAAAACATAATTCTAATATATATACTATAAAACAGCCTTAAAAGAAGAAGTGAGATCTTTCTACAGTACTTCAGATAACTCACTACAGGACTGATTTATTAAGATAGTATATATTTGACTTTCCTAGCTCAAGAAATGCGTTAAAGAATAAACTGAAAAAGTGAAATATATAATGTAAACATCGATGCAGTATTACTATTTACTGCTGGTTTTGTTTAGATGGGCATCTCTTCACAGCTTTACTTTAAGTACAGATTTAAAATTCTACCAGCAATATAATCATGTCACCAAATACTTATTGAGTATCTGCTCTGTGTTAAGCATTGTACTAGGTCTGTAAATGCCAATGTTGGCAGTTGGCATATTTTCTGTGAACTTTATTTTCTATTCAACAAGTATTTGTTGAGCCCCCACCATATTCTGGGCCTAGTATTGAGAGTGAATATATGAAAATGAATAAGCCGAGGATCTCATAGTCCAGGGGTTCCTGGTTGGAGAGACTGACATGGAGATTTGCCACCGTGCCTGGCTTTCTCTGTAACCTTTTGTTTATGGAGTTTGCATGGTGGCTGTAGTCGGGTTGTGCTGCCTTACACTCTGCAGACCTTGCTCCTCCCCTGCCACCCACCACTTCAAGGTTTCCAACCTTATACGCATGCCCTCGTGGGAATGAGCTGATGTTTGCCTCTGCTCTTTTTGTAATATGGTCTCAATGGCTCATCAAGGCACCTACACATTGTTTTCCTTTGGATTTTTTCTCCTGTGACCCTGTATTCTGTGTACTTCTTATTTAGAAATGAGCCACATATTGGCGGGTGCCTGTAATCCCAGCTGCTTGGGAGGCTGATGCAGGGGAATTGCTTGAACTCGGAAGGCAGGGGTTACAGTGAGCCAAGATTGCATCATTGCACTGTAGCCTGGGTGACAAGTGGGAGACTCTGTCTCAAAAAAAAAAAAAAGAAAAAAAAAAGAAAGAAAGAAACAAGCCACATATTACACTATTGGATAGTTTCTTTTCTTCTCATTTATTCCTCTTTTCTCCAGGTAGAATTTGGTATTCTAGAAGGTAGGGATCACATATGTCTTAGTAGAGTGGTCAGTTCAGAACAACATTTAAGAAATACTGCTTTAAATGAAAGAAGGGTCTGACAAAACATTGATAGAACAAATGTCTTTTGTTGTGTGGCTAGATGCAGACTGTAATGTATTGACCTCCAAGGGGAATGGATAGTCAGACTTACAGTCTCCATAGGGGACCTTATGTCTGCACCAGACCAGCCAGCTAGGACTTGAGGTCTAACTTCTAACTGTATTGCTAACTAGCTCTGTGACCTTAGACAGGTTACTTGATGGCTCTTAAACTCAGTTTCCTCATTTATAAAATGGAGCCAGTAACACTTGTTATTCATAGAGTTGTTTTGAGGTTTTAAAGAAATACTGCACAGAAAGTACACAGAATGAATGAATATCTCTTACATAGTAGGTGCTCACAAACATTTAACAAATTATTTATAACATTTTGTCAGAAAAGCATTAGAGATGAAATGAGAATTCAATTACTTTATAAAGTACAAATGGCTGCATAAATATTTTACTGTCATTTGCTTTTATTTTGTCTCTTGCATTAATGGCATACCTCTGTATATTGTGAAAATACCATTTCAGTTTACAGGCACAGGGGACAGTGTCATCTGATACAATGACCGTGAGTGCTGGGGCTGCTTCTGCAGTGAGAGCTATTGGAATTCCTGACAAAAAGTTCCTCTTGAGCCACCGTTGGGAGCCTTCCAATACTCCTTACATTGCTTGTTTTTCTCTAGCTCTTGTTTTCTGTTTCCCCTGTTTCTTCTTTTTCTGTGGTGTCAAGTAGGCTTTGGGGGGGTGGTTTCACATTTAGGGTATATACTCAGAGTTTAAGTAGTCAGTGACTACTTGTTTGAGTCAGGTTTGGTTTTACAAAGTAAAATTCTAGGTTTTCGAACCATAGCACCTTCAAAGAAAGAAGCAGCCTTGGTGACCATATAGCCCACCCATCCTTTAGTTCACAGACAAGGCCGAGAAGGCTCAGGAGGCCTGCCAAAATTGTGCAGCCACCGGACTGGAATACTGGTCTATACTGGCTGCGGCTTCACACTGCCTCCCTTCTCAGCCGGCTTTGAAACTCTGCGTGTTTAGGTGTCTTTGATAGGTTCTTGTTCTTTTTGTATGTTACTGTTTCTCATAAGAGCAGATTTTCAATTTGCCCCGTAGAGACTTATTTCCTACGTTTTGGGAAGGTGGTCCTCCTGTGGAAGGGCAAGCTCCATTATCAGGTTCATCCCACTAATTCTCTTCCCTCTCTTCCCACTACCCATCCTTTCCACTTGGACTATTCTCTTCTGTTGTCTCTTTCACATCTCATCCTCCTTTATCATTCCCGTGTCTCCCTTGCCGTATTGCCCGTACAAGTTCACATGTTTGAGGAACGAAACTTCAAACATAGTCAGCACCGAGGGGCTTTATTATCTTCCTTTTCCTCTCTCCCTCTTTTCCTCTAGAGCGAGTTCAAGGTGTCCTAATGGTCTAAAACGTCAAAAGAAAACTAGATGAGGAAAAGGCAGTTGAAAATAACTCTATTATAAGCTTCCTTATAGTTCAGATTCATCCCTTTCTTTTTGACCCCTTTAAACAAATGAACATGTTGGCCTATTTCAGGGGGTAATTGCTCTTCTCTTCGGAATACACCTCCTAAGATGACTACTGTGTGAGGTCAAGCGTTCTGGGTGACAGAGGTCTGCCAGAGCTGAGAAATTTGTTGTTTTCCCTCCTTCCCTCTCACTGCCTTCATTTTCTTCCCTCGCAGATAATAAAATCCTTTTCCAGTTATAGAAACCGTAGAGGTCAAAATGTGACTCAGGTTGAACCCCGTGAAAATTGTAGCTGCCTTAAATTATAACGCACGTTTTCCGTTTGAGCCAAGGTAGCGTGCCACCTGGAAGATGTAAATTTGTCATCATTTTCTGCCTTTGTTTCATCTTTTCTTTCCTTTTCCACATTGTCATAATTCTCAAACTTTATTGTTTTTCTCTGTTATTCTCTCCCCTTGGCAAGCCCCTGTGCTCCCAGTGGAGTCAGAAGAAATTGTACATGGGGCTTTGATATTTTGCCAACTGTTTTCTATAATTAAAAGTGAATTGGAAATGGGAACACTTCCTCTGTTCCACTGATGCTTCTAGGGTCTAGTCTAATAGAAACACGGAAAGGTGCAAAAAACGCATCTGGAGCTAGGAAGGGAAAATGGAAGCCTGCGATTCAAGCTAAAGGGTTCCTAATGGAACAGCAGCCCTTAAGCCTTCAGGTTATCTGTTCTGAATTTGCTCCTTTCTTTGGATCAGAAGATCATTAGAAAGTTTTATCCAAAAATTAAACCAGTAATACTGAGGCAGTACCTCATGCAGCTTGCAGTTGGCTTGATCCACGCTAATTATCTTCTCAGTTGAAGTAATCAAGGGCAGTGACCATAATAGAACAATGTGGACTCTGAGAGAGTTGTATTTAAATTCTCATGATTTAAGCAGGAATAGTAAGTAGATGACAATTTGTGTATCAGGCCTAATCAGTCCCAAGTGCAGTGCTGTTGGACTGTAATCCTGTAAAATATTCAGTAAGGCCCTGCCTGAGCAGCTAACCAGCCCTTCACTGTCTGTATGTGGAAGAAAGCTTGTCACGTTAAAATCATCCCAAATTACTATGACCTGCTTTTCCACTAGGATCCATGCCCAACTGTCCCCCACTGCCCATCCCCAGCTAATTCTACTTTCTTCCCGATTACTTTGGCCATATAAAACAATATATGTCCTTATCTTCTTATCTTTTTTTGGGGGGGAGGGGAAGGGAGGTTAATACTCTATTTGGCACTCAGCTTTTGAGTATGTTGCATGTTTCTCTAGTTGCTCTGTAACAGAGCACATTGCTTAAGTGGACCATTTGTCACTTCTGTTTTTTAGTTGACGACTCTGGTGCTGGTACTATAGGAATCAGTATAAGATTATTTAAAATGAAGGCTTATGAGGTGTTCAGCAGTCAGAATACTTTGTCATCAAGAGAGGGAGGAGCTTTGGGAAATTAGTGAATTTGCTCTACCTAAAAGCTGGACATCTGTGTAGAGCATACAAGAGACGGGTGTGTGTGTGTGTTAGCTTGCTAGGGCTGCCATAACAAATACTACAGACCGGAGTGCTTAAATGTCAGAAATTTATTTTCTCATAGTTCTGGAGGCTACAAATCTGACATCAGAGTGTTTCCTGAGGCCTCTTTCCTTGGCTTGTAGGGTCACTTTCTCCCTGTGTCCTCACATGGTCTTTCCCTCTGTGTGTACCTGTGTCGTAATCTCTTTGTCTTATAAGGACATCCAAGTCAAATTGGATTAGGGACCATCTTATGGCTTCATTTTAACTAACTACCTCTTAATTACCTCTTTAAAGGCTGTATCACAACCTGAGGTCCTGGGGGTTAGGACTTTAATACATGAAGCTTTTGTTGTTGTTGTTGTTTCTTTTTATTTAATTTAATTTTTGTTTAAGAGATGGGGGTCTCGCTATATTGCCTAGGCTGGATTCAAACTCCCAGCCTCAAGCAATCCTCCCACCTCAGCCTCCTGAGTAGCTGGGCTTATATGCATGTAACACCATACCCAGCTCTGAATATATGTTTTGAGAAGGCATGATTCAGCCCCAAACGGGGTGAATAAGCTCTAATGCTGTGACTGTGAACAGCATTCAATAAAAGTAAGACTAATTCCCTTATGGGATAGAACTGAGACTTAAATGAAATCTTGTGTATGATGACTTTGAAAACTCCAAATCCCTACTTATAAGAATGGTAGCATCGTTATCATTATATAAAATACAACAATACATATAATGATTGTTATAATATAAAACTGATCATGTTTGAAATGAGTGAGTCCACATGAGGAAGGAGTGAGTTTGAATTTGATATTGCTCCCAGAGAAACGAGTCCATGAGGACAAGGAAGCCAAGATGTTAGGAGCAGACCAGGGGCCAGCATCATTGCAACTCTGTTGAGTTTGGAGCAGTTGTAAAATAGTGAATCTTTTTGCCAGGCCCGATGCAAATGAAAATCTTAATGTGGGATAAGGGACAAATTGAACAGCATCTAAAATGATTGGCTGTTATGGATTAAATGTCAGAAAAATAAGTCAAAGGAGCATCGGGTGTTGATTTTATTAATAATAGAAATAAAAAAGTTTCAACAAACATCATTTCACACCTTCAGTTAAAAGCCTGTGTTAACCGTTACCATGGTAAATAAGATATTAACATGGTAAATAAATGCCAATGGTATTCAAACTTCTTACAGTTCTCTAAATATATTTAAAATATTTTCCTCAATGTTGTTCTGATTGAGAGCAATAGATATGGGTGATTTTATTATTCTTAGTTTCATTTTAAGTAGAATTTTAGGAAATGTTAATTTTTAAAATGTAATCCTTTCATTTATGTAGGGTAGCCTAAATAAGTAATTCATTAACCTTTCGTTTTAATAGGAGCATGAGCATCTGAAGGCAATTAACTGTTTTACATTATCATTCATTGTGAATAAACAAATAGTTTCACCCTCTTTCCCCAGACTGCTATAATTTAGGGGTTGCATAGCTAATTATACAATGCCAGAGCCAGTTTTGAGAGTGATAGATATCTTCTCTGATCACATCTGCTTTCACTGACTGTGCTGGGGGCCCTGGGGAGTGGAAGGGACTCTCTAGGGGTGTTCAGGACTTACATATTTGTTGAGATAGGCAATTTGATGCTACTTGTAGTTTCACAGAATGGAATCTAGGACAGATCTTAAAGGATAAGAAATGATTAAATTTTTTTTCCATCTTTTGGTGTTCTAAATTGGAAACACATCCTCCTCTGATGATAAAATAGTCAGTTCTAGATTATCTCAGAAGATAAGATTATTCGAGTTGTTAAGTTTCCAGGCTCCTTATTTTTTCCTTTTATCCGTGTCACTAGGCTTTTGGTTGTTTCATTTTTAAGAGTTATCGTTCAAGGGCACCAGCAGGGGAAAGGAAATGCCAAGGGAATCAGATCCGCCAAGTTAACCATTTGACTACAAATAAGTCTGATGGAACTTATTTTACTGATCACAAAGTATAAGGTCTGACTCCTCTAGATTTTAAGTTGCTTGAGGGAGGGATCTGTTCATCACCGTGTCTCTAACACCAGCAGAGTGACCACACACACCAGGTACTCAGTAGATGTTGGCTGAGTTCAATTGTTGAATTAGATTCATGATCCATGTATTTTCTGTTTGTTTGTTTTTAGTTTACACAAAAAATAGAGTTGGCTGTTAAGTTACCTATGACTGACTCCTCTAGACCTCCTCAAAGCAGTTTTCACTTACACCAGCATTTAGTCACTTTCTAATTCCCATTTCTTTACAGCAGGATAGCAGCATGAAGAGAAGGCTAAGATACCTGAGTTAAGACAAGGTGCTCCTCAATTGAATTGGGAGAGCCCGCAGCATAAATTAAATGGGTTGCTAGAAATTGAAACAAGGCAGTTGCATTTCCACTGAAGCCATTAGTCCTCCCTCCCTCCCTCCCTTTCTTCCTCCCTTCTTCATTTCCTTTTCTTGCCCAGTCTGGAGTGCAGTGGCGTAATCTCGACTCACTGCAAACTCCACCTCCTGGGTTCAAGCGATTCTCCTGCCTCAGCCTCCCAAGTAACTGGGATTACAGGCATGCGCCACTAGGCACAGCTAATTTTTGTATTTTTAGTAGAGACAGAGTTTCGCCCTGTTGGCCAGGCTCGTCATAAAGTAATGCCCTTTTCTTGTTGAAAGAATCCTGGGTGAGGTGCGTATGGATGAAGGCTGCATCTGACCTTTCCCTGGCACTTCTCTAACTTGGCTCTGGCCAAAGGATACCTACTCTAAGTAACCTGGGAGACTGGAGTGAAGACCTTTTTTTTTTGGATGAAGTCTCTTGGGAGTAGACAGAAGGGAAGCAAGTCAGACAGTGTGGTGCTTCCCTAGTGGTTTTATGAGGGAGGTCCAGTCACGTTTCCTTCATGAGATGCAGACTGTACTTTAGTGCCCTTTAGTGCAGGACATGAATGAATTAGGGCAATGCGACGAAAAGGAAAGAATGTTTAGAATAAGGTCAGAAGATTTGATTTCTGTTTGCTTGGGTCTGTGACCTTGGAGCAAGCCATTTAATCTCTCTGAGTCCTAGCATACTCATCCATGAGTGAGTTAAATGGGTTGACAGCTAATGATTGCCGCTCTTAAATTCTATGCATTTAGAAAATTCAAACCTCCCTCAAGTTCCCCATAGAGTTCTTACTGTTTGCTGTAGTTTGAACTTCAGCATCATTGTCTCCCAATTTGCTTCCCTTTGACTTGGTGATATCATTGCCTGCAGAAATAGAAAACTGGTGCAAAGCCATTTATCTAATTCTGTGTGCCAGAATATCTTTGATGAGATCATAAGTTGTTCTTTTACTTTTAAAAACTAAGTGACTCAAATAGTAGTCACTAACTACTTAAACTTTGGCTATGGCAATGGCCTACATTTCCTGTTTCTTTTGTGTTGGTTTTCAGCTGTCCCTGTACAATTGCTGCCTTTTCACTGTTTTCTGTCTTCCCTCTGCATACATTAATACAAGGGGCATCTGAATTCTGGCAGAAGCAAATGACAATTGTACCAAGCTGAGGTAGCCATTCTAGGGGCAGTGTCCTTTGCAAATGTGTTGTTTTATGAAGACATAATTTTTACATGATTCTTCGTGTCAGCAGTTTTTTTTTTTTTAGACAGAGTTTTGCTCTTGTTACCCAGGCTGGAGTGCAATGGCGCAATCTCGGCCCACTGCAACCTCCGTCTCCTGTGTTCAGGCAATTCTCCTGCCTCAGCCTCCTGAGTAGCTGGGATTACAGGCATGCGCCACCATGCCCAGCTAATTTTTTGTATTTTTAGTTGAGACGGGGTTTCACCATGTTGACCAGGGTGGTCTCGATCTCTTGACCTCGTGATCCACCCGCCTCGGCCTCCCAAAGTGCTGGAATTACAGGCGTGAGCCACTACGCCCGGCCCCCTGTCAGCAGTTTTGCCACTTGCCATCATTTAAGAAGTCTATTTATTGGGTATCTGATCCTGTTTTCTATTATTTCATTCTGCTGCCTTCCTCCTTTCCTCCCTCCCCAGAAAACTTTATTTTCTCTAGCTTGGGAAAATGTATGTGGTACAGTGAGAAATTCTGGTTGGGTACTGTGTTTTCTCCAACTTCTTGAGAAAAGGCTGGTGTGGAGGCTGGGAAAGTACTCACAGAAATGCAGCTTTTCTGCAGGCTACAGAGAGCTGCCCCTGTGGTTCTGTTGAAGCAGAATGCAGACCACGAGGAGGAAGACACCACATTATTAAGCATCTCTCCTGGATGACTGAAGGGAAATCAAGGCCAGCCAAACCAGCAGAGGGTGGGGCAAGGCCAGGCGCCTCAGATGCAGCTTGTGGAGGGGAGGCTTGTGTGGTTTCCTTCCAGTGTATTTCATCAGAGCATGGTAAAGTGCCGGCCTGTCTGGTACCAGGTGGTGGCTAAGGAACATACCAGGGCGCCATGGTTAAGGCACAGACTCTGGAGTTAGACAGATCCAGATTTAATTGCTAAGGGAGTCAGAGTGCTTTGGTTGTAAGCTGTAGAAACCAATTTTTGCTACCTTACATTAAAAAAGAAAAAAAAGGAGGGGATGCATTCAAAGGACACTGGGTAATTCACAGAAGTGGTAGAAGAGTTGAAATGATAAAGGATAAGAACAGGGTAGTTCTGGTATCTAGGACAGCCACTTCAAGGTAGTGCCACTGGAATGACTTGGAACAAAACATTTTCCGTCCTTGTGACATTCCAGTCAGGCTTCAAATACCTGGAGAGAGATGCCAGGTCTGGTCTTGTTCTTATTTTGGGACATGTGGCTATAAGGGGGAATGCAGTGATTAACAAACACAGGATTCATTCACCCAGAGAAAACTGGACTGTGCTTATCAAAAGAAGGGATTAGTGTTGCTAGACAGACCCATCAGCAGATGTAAATATGATATGAATGAATATTGCTACTCATCATCTAGTATCTAAACCTCAAAGACTTCAGGTAGTACCTGCATTACCTCAGACTTGTACTCAAGATAAACAAAGGAAATAAGTCTAATGAAGAAAATAACACTTATTTCAGAGATATGCTCATTGTGGGCATATTGAAAAAGATATTCCTGTCAAGCTCTTAGCGTGTGCCTTGTGGTAAGTGCTCAACTTTTAGCTATGTTAATTACATTTTCTTAGCACAGTCATTAACTGACAGCTGACTACACATCTCCGTTTGTCCAGGACAGTCCCAGTTAATGCCTTTAACCTTCCTAATTAGCATTGTCTTGAGTTTCTCATTTTTTATTTAATTTTATTTTAATTATTATTATTATTATTTTTGAGATGGAATCTCACCGTCATCCAGGCTGGTGTGCAGTGGCTCAATGTCAGCTCACTGCAGCCTCCACCTCCCAGTCCAGTGATCCTCATGCCTCAGCCTCCTAAGTAGCTGGGACTACAGGCATGCACCACCAGGCCAAGCTAACTTTTGTATTTTTAGTAGAGACGGGGTTTTGCCATGGTGGCCAAATTCCTGGTCTTGAATTCCTGACCTCAAGTGATCCACCTGCCTCGACCTCCAAAGCACTGGGATTACAGGTGTGAACCACCACACTCAGCTCGTTTCTCATTTTTTAAAATAAAGTATCATCATTATGGGTTGCCTAAAAGTATGGCGGAATGGGCTTGATAGACCTTTGCTTTTCACTTTGAACTTGCCAGGGTGCCCCTCCAGTTACACGTGAGATGCGTGTGCAGTGAACAGAGTTCCCAGTGCAATCTCAATCTGTCCAGCAATGACCGTCTTCTCTTCTCTCAAGCCTGTCACCGTGCAGCCGAGCCATTACCTCCTTGAATGAAGTATGCAGGTGCTCTTGATAAAACAGTGTGCTGAGACACCAGTGGCTGGGGCAGTGAACTCCTCCCAGTCCAGCACGGTGTAGGAGGAGTATTTGATACTGCTACCCCAGCCAGCCTTGTGGTCTGACAGCCAGCTGTGCCGTGGACCACTCCATAGTTTGCAAAGTGCAGGGGCCACTGGCCTTTAGTCGGATGAAACAGTGAGAATTATAGCAAATTATACTTTAAAATATGTGTTAGAGAGAGGTGAGCCATTCTGTGTTAGAACCTATAGATCAAGAGAATAGTTGACATGCCCTTACTGCAAGGATTTGTCACATTGTATAGGGTATACATCTGAAGCAATTCATTTATTTTACTTTTTGGTAATTTTTTTTTTTAATTTTTCAATAAACCCTTTTGGTAGCAATTACTCTCCCCAAAAGCACCTTTTTAAGGAGAAATGGCTTACTAGATTCGTCTAGAAAGTTGATATTGAATATGTAACTTGTCAGTATTTACCATTCACATAAAAGTTATAACAATATCACTGACCAGATTCCTAAAAGAAAAAATCTATTGAAGAAAGCTTTACAATTTATTAATTTTTAAAATTTCAAAGATGAGAGTGTAACAAACACATGCAGCAGTTTTGCATATTAGTTTCAAAGAATGACTTTTCGTTTAGGCCAAATAACTCTCATTTTAAGATAATTTCGTTCTTTCTGGAGTTCAGGTTTTCTTGCAGACATGTAAAAATGTAGATGTAACTTTTAATATCTTAGCTCAGTTAGCAAAAGAACTTTGCAAACAGCTAAGTTATCCTGTCAGTTTTATATCACAGCCATCTCATCAGATACTTCACATAGAAAATTAGTTAATTCCAGTTTTTTTTTGTTTTCTTAATATGATTCATGGGATCAGAGGAATGCTTTTGGAAGTTCATTTTGTCAAAGGTAACACACCTAATGGTGTTTGTGATTATAAATTCATTCAAAAAGTTCAGTGTTCATGATTGAATTATTTATTTCTTAATAATATATGAAAATTTCTTGGAGAACAATGTTTTAATAAAAACAACATCCTCACTAAAATATGAAATGTGTAGCAGAAATATGCCTGGATTGATGGTGAGATATATGTATATGTAATTCATAATTTAAAAAATTAAAATATAGAAAATAAAACATTTTAATAAAACAGTAAATAAAATATTAAAAATGGAAAGATATAGGTCAAAAGAGACGAAGTTGCAATTATAAAGTACAGCACAAGGACCACAAGAGCTGTGATCAATTATATTATATTGTATATTAGAAATTGCTAAGAGATTAGATTTTAGGTCTTCTTAACACATGCACATACACACACGCATGCACATGCAGAGAAAGATAACTGTGAGATGATGGCTATGTTAATTTGCCTGGCTGTAGTAATCACTTCACTATGTGTGTATGTATATATATATATATATATTAAACCATCTTATTGTATACTGTAAGTACATATGATTTTTTTTTTGAGATGGAGTTTCACTCATGTTGCCCAGGCTGGAGCACAATGGTGCCATCTCAGCTCACCGCAACCCCTGCCTCCTGGGTTCAAGTGATTCTCCTGCCTCAGCCTCCTGAATAGCTGGGATTACAGGCATGCACCACTACGCCCAGATAATTTTTTTGTATTTTTAGTAGAGACACGATTTCTCCATGTTGGTCAGGCTGGTCTCAAACTCCTGACTTCAGGAGATCTGCCCACCTCGACCTCCCAAAGTGCTGGGTTTACAGGCTTGAGCCACTGTGCCTGGCCTAGTACATATGATTTTTAAAAGAAATTAATTAAGATATTTAAATAAAATACATAAGTATATAATATGAAATGTGTTTTGTAAAATCATTAAATACAGAATGTACCTATAATCGATAATTGTATCCAAACAAGTCGTGATATTGTACCCTTAGAATTAGAAGTGACAGTTGTAAAAATGTACAGATATTTATATACAGCTAGTGCTTGACTTACGACCACGGTCGGGACCACGGACCGGCCATAACACGATTTGGTAGTAAGTTGATTAGGCTATATGTACAGTTGAAATGGTGCACGCGGAGATGGTAGTGCTGTCGGAAGCTGGTCCGCAGTGTCGTACGCCCAGCTGGGCAACGTTTGCGCTGTCAGACGCGGAGCAGTCGTGGCTAGCGATTGGAGTCGTAAAGTCGAATGGTCGTAAGTTGCATAGGTGGTAAGTCGATCAATACCTGTATTTACACAGAGTTATTGAACTACAGAAGTTTTTTTCAACAAGGTTGAAGTTAAATACAAAATTACACCTCACTATGGCAAGAACACACTTGCTCTCTTTGCCCCATCATTGGTCACGTTTTAGAACTATGTCAGCCTTTGAAAAGCTTCTTTGTATCTCACTGTAACTATCCTACACTGTTATTGAGTGTATGAATCCTTTAAATCTTGTCTGCATTTTTTTCCCTCAAATCAAGTGGAAATCTTATTCAATTAATGGAGCATCAGAAACTTCAGCATAGGCAGCTTTTAGAGATTTGCCATTATTAAAACCATGGCCTGCAAACTAAAAGATACTGCCATATGTCCTTACAAAAGCAGAGTAGGGAGTGAGCAAATTATATGATGAAGGCCCAATAGTAGGTACACAAAATTTAATTTCAGAATTGTATCATCTTTACTTAGAGCAGCTATATCATGGAAACAATTTTTTAATGAGACTTCTGTATTTTACTGGATAAATTTTTATTCTGTAGCACAATGGAATGAAATTGAAAAGGCTTGTAATATTGCATCATGCACATTTGGTCAGACATTCAAAAAAATAGTAAAGAGAGACAATGAGCATGAAAAGCTTGATCTTGTTAAAGTTTTCGTTAAATACCTATACTCTGAGTGGAACCAAAAAGACAGTTCCTTTAAAAATATCGGGAATGAAATATTTATGCTTTCCAGTAAAAAAAAAAAAAAAAAAAAAAAAAGACAAGAAAAGAATTGAGAATGTTTTCCTTTGGCAGGATTTGCTCTGAGCTTATCACTTACCCTTAGGTGTTTTCAAAAATTAAAATAGTGTGGTCTTCACAGAAGAATCCATTGAAGATGTCAACAACTTCAAGTTGCACAAAACGCAACATTAAGGAAGGTTGACAAAAATTATCAATACCAAGTTCATATAGAAAACAAATACTTTTAGAGAAATACCAGGACAGAATTCAAAACATACAGCTATAAAACTCATCAAGGTATGTAAATATATGCCAAGAGCCAAGTCCACTTACTTTTTTTTTTTTTTTTCCTTTTTTTGAGACGGAGTCTTACTCTGTCACCCAGGCTAGAGCACAATGTCATGCTCTTGGCTCACTGCAGACTCCGCCTCCCGGGTTCAAGCAGTTCTCCTGTTTTAGCCTCCTGAGTAGCTGGGACCACAGGTGCCTGCCACCACACCTGGCTAATTTTTGTATTTTTAGTAGAGACAGGGTTTCACTATCTTCACCAGGCTGGTCTTGAACTCCTGACCTTGTGATCTACCCACCTCGGCCTCCCAAAGTACTGGGATTACCGTCGTGAGCCACCTCGCCCCGCCGACCAACTACATTTATATGACTTTTAAATATCTATAAAATTAATATAAAGAATGTAAAGAATATAAAGTTTTTATATTTTGCCTTAATGTATATGGGCTTTTATTTCTTCTTTTTTAAGGTAGGGTCTCTCTCTGTTACCCAGGCTGGAGGGCAGTGGCACAATCTCGGCTCACTGTGGCCATCACCACCTCAGTGTCCCAGGTAGCTGGGATCACAGGTGCAATCCACATGCCTGGCTTGGACATTTTTTAAAGAAAGAATTTTAGTTTTGAAAATAGTTTCTGAATTAAGAGTGATTCTCTAGATCCATCATTATGAGAAAACCGGTTTGTTAGTCAATAAATAGACATTTCAAAATAATACAATTTTAATTATTTGTGGTACCCACTTTCACTCTCAGAAGTGTCTTGGTGTGAATGATAAATTATATGGCTATGATATTTATTAATAGCTTTTGTGAATCTTTAGGTTTGAAACATGGTAGAATTCCAGATGTTGAGATGAGATGGAAAAGGCTTGGAAGCCCAGCAGCTTAGCCCCTGGGAGCTTCCTTCGCTCCTCCAGCTTGATACTCAGTTCCTGTTGTGCCTTAGTGATGTCCAGCTACCATGTCCCGCTTTCTTAATTGAGTAGCTCCACTCCAACCTGGACAGTAGTCTGTTCAGGACTGGTCCCCTGACTGTGGAGGCAATCACAATTTTTGCCAGGGAATTTTGGATTTAAGACTAAGAGTACTGTCTGTCTTCAGTGGCTGAAGCTGTAGGATGCGATGCCTGAGCACATTGAACGATCATGTTTCTCAACTTTGCACTTGAGAAGCAGAGCTGGCCAGCCTGCAAACAGAAAAGGAAGACAGCACATGCAGAATGAAAATGGCATTTGTTTGATATCCTGAGTGTTTTTTTCCCAAGGCTCCCCTTCAGTTCCACCAGCCATTATGATATCATAAACATTTTTATAATAAATTAACCTTTTGCTATTGTAAATTGAAGTTTACTTGGTTTTGGCAACCGAAAGAGTCTTTTCTTCCCCATCTGAGTTTTAAGCAAATTAAGACATTGAAACAGGTGGAGGAAAGAGAATGTCAGCTTTATTTCTCCTCAGCTATTGGATCACATGACTTTACATCTATATCCAGAGGGCCTGCTCTCCCTCCCTCCCCTCCAGTCCAACCTGGGGAATGGCGGGATCTGCATAACAAGCGAAGACTCTCAGCTGTCCCAGTGGAGAACACGGCAAGAAAGCCATTCCCAACTTTAAGGTCTTCTAGTCGATCAGTTCTGCCTCATCCAGAAATATGGACCAGCAAGTAACTTGCTCCTCTTAGGGAGTATTGAGCTCCCAGGAGACCCCGTAAAGGGCAGGGTGCAGGGTGAGGAGAGTCACTCTAATGGAATTTTTTTAATAGATGAAAACACAAGGCCAGCAGAATGGAGGCATCCCACTGTGAGTGGAAAATGAAACCTGAACCTCGACTCTCAAGATTCCTGAATGCCCCGCTCATTGTTAGTCCAACATTCAAATGGGCAGCTAGCGAGAGTAAGGCTGGGCACAGCCTCTTAACCAGCAAATTGTTTTCTGTTTACACATCTGCAGGTTCCCTCCCCATGTTTTGGCTGGGATCAGTGCAGAAGCTTCTTGGTTTTTCTCTAGCACCTCCCACCAGTGCCTAAGATTGCAGATGGGTGTCTCTCTGTGAACACCTAGCGTGTACAAACCTTAATAACGTTACATTAAGATGCTTGAGCCTGGGAAGGATCTGCTTTGAGGGGACAGCAGATTTAGCTAATAGACATGGCAAGTGGTGAGAAAAGTCACCTGCTTCAGTGCTTGCTCATTGTGGCATTCATGAAAACAGCTAGATGGAGAATCGTTCTGAAAGTTAGTGAACAATAGGATAGCAGGGGAAATCTGAGCATAACAATAAATCTTCATTGTTGCTCTTGGCAATCCAGAGTTTTTCACAGAGAGAGGCTAAAAGGCTAACTATATATTTAAAGACTGGCCCCCTTTCCTGGATGCGTGTCTACTGTAAATGGCTTTGATTTTTCAACATAGGATGACTTTTTCCAGTTTTGCACATTTGAGTGCATGCACACTGCTGTTTGGAGTTTCAGATCTTTCTAAAAACTGATTCACACAGGCACCTAACCTCTTTAACCCCTTTCTGCCACCTACCATCTCTGTGAATACAGTGCTTGCAGTTTTTCAAAGACAGAGGCTTCAGAATTTGGCAGCAAAAAAAGTGATGGCTTCTAACACATTAACAGTGTGGTTAACGACAGCAGTTGCTTAAAACTCTGCCATGCCTAACTTTCCATCGTTAAGTGTGGTCACACTGGTGACATTTATTTAGGAACTGGGCACACAACTTAAAATTTTATGCTCATAACCTATTTGGGGTTTGAGGTATTCTCTCCTACGTATGTTTTATCTGTTCATAAAGAGGAAGCTTTTTTTTTTTTTTTTTTTTAAAGAAAAAGGCTGATGTTTAGCTCCTGTTGATTTGTAATGGCTGAAAAGGAGTTTGAAGCATGTTGCTTTTCATCTCCTTTCTGCTATTAATTTTTAGTACTTTCATTTATGTCTGCAAAAAGCAGTTAAAAGTAAAAGTCCCCAGGTAAGAGTGTGTAATTGGCAGGCTGGGGTGGAAGGCAGGGGCCCACCATGGTTTTAAGAGAATGCAAAGGGGAGGCCGAGCTGTGCATTGTCAATGGTAAAAACTTTCAAGAGAGGCGGAAATTGTAATTTGAGCTTAATTTCTAAATGAGGCTCATTTTCCAGCGTCCCAGCCCTCCTCTCAGTGGCCTCCTGGCTAGTGGGTCAGACTGCTGGCACACCATGATGGCACACAGAAGACCCGAGGGAGCAGAGGGACAAAGGAGAAGCAGAGACCAGGGGAGAAAAACCTGGAGGTGTATAAGAATGTATTTATAAACGTGTAGCCTGTTAAAACCTGACCATGCAAATGGGATGTGTGGCCAAGGCATATGCCCCAAGGGAGGAGAAAGTCTTTTTCTTCCCAATTTCAAAATGTCGGGTAAGCAAGTGACTGAGGGTTCTGGGTTTTCATATGCACATAGAGAAAGGGAACAAAGTATGAACTTTTATTAAAGTAAGGTGTACTTTTATGTCTCACAATAAGTTATTAAGTTCCTCTACTTATTGTCTAGCACTGCAATATATATGCATATTCTAATGGGGAGTTTTTAAATCTTTGAGGAGATAAAAGGCAAAAATGTGAAATGTCTTGGAAAGCAATTAAGTCAGGGATATAAACCATAAGAGCAGTGTGCGCCAAGATGGGGGTTTTCGCCTGGCGTGTAGGCGATCCCCATGTTGAGATCTAATATAGTTTTGAATACCACGTCTCCGAGGGGATCATCCCCCAACACGGATTCCTCTCATCAGAATCTTTCTTGAAGTCTTTGTCCTTATTTATTTTTTGTTACCATTGGAATCTGTAAGATGAGCAGATAATTCATCAAGAAGCGAGCCACGAGTAAGTGAACACATGGGAACAGGGACTGAAGCAGAGGGCAGGATGCGGAGAGACCAGAGGGAGTCTGTGGATCAGCAGGAGATCTCCTTGGGGAAAGGGAGCAGAGCTGGCAGAGGGGGTGGAGGAGCTGCTGAAGCCCACCCAGCAGCGGAGGAAAGCGTGGGTGTGCCCATGGGGAGGGCACTGGCCCAATGGGGACATGGCAGAAATGAGACCCAAGCCTGAATTGGAGGCCCTGAAAGGTAACATTAGGAGACTGGTCTGGTGGTCACTAAGAGCATGTATGTTCTCGGGCATGGGTTTGAGGAGATTCAGCACGTGACAGGAGGACAGCCAGGCAGCCGCACGCAGGGTAGACTGGATTGGGAAGCTATCCCGCTCTGAGATGGGGAGAGAGTTTGAATCATAGTACTATCGTTGGAAAAGAGAGAGCACTGAGAAATCATGAAGACTTTCAGAGGAAGAAACGACAGTATTTAGTGGCAAATATAAAGGCAGGAGTCAGCAAACATTTTCTATAAAGGGCCAGATAGTAGACACTTAGAGTTTTGTGGGCTGGCCTCCAGTTGATAATTGTCACTACTCGGCTCTGCCATGGTAGTGTGAAAGCAACCGGTGACAATACATCCATGCTTGCATGTGGCTGTGTTTGCCCCAAGGGCCATAGTTTGCCAACCCGAGAGGAGGGATGAAAAAACATTTTTAACCTTAGAGAATCGAAGTAGACATTAGGTAAAGGCTGTTAACCTCATAATCGAGATTTCATTCACCCACTCAGAATTGCTGACAACACTTTCTTCCTGAGATGCTAAACTTCCAGGTTTTCCCAGGTTCTCCTGCCCCAGCATTCCTTGGCGTGGAGCTCTAGGGTGATAGTAGGCTTGCGTATGCAGATAGAGAAACAGAACAGTTTATGAGAAGTAGCCCTCTGTCTGGTGAATGGCTCCCAGCTCACATCCTCTAGCTGATGAAATTGTCACACAGAAATCTCAGTGAGCACACTGGGAAAGTGAGCTGTTCCTGGTAGGACAGAGTTGGCCCCTGTTTTTACAATGCCAGTGCAGCCCAGAAGATGAGAGGCAGACTTGATGGGCACGGTGTAGGGACGAGAGGTCCCAGCCACTTGCGAGTGGCTTGCTTTTCCAAGGAGTGGATGATGAGGGAGAAAAGGATGTCCAGAGGGCCGTCCATCTAGCTTGGCACCAGCACAGGAGAGCCATGGAAGCTCAGCAGGCAGGCTGAGCGTCAGGACTGTGGTCTCTGCAGAAAAGTGGGTGGCTTCTTTATGTGGATACCTGCTGGAGTGTGCTGTTTTTTAAAAAACAGGTTACTGGGAAGAACATTATCCACAACACAACATCTATATATACCAACACATAGCATATGCACACTCCTCTACATGTTTATATATACACATCGTTTCTGGTTTATTTTCCTCTTACTCAAAATACATTATGTCGCCCAATTTTGTTTTCTCATTTAATGTGGAGCTCTTTATGGTGGTGTTAAGTGTAATTTTAGCTTTGCATTTTGTGAGGCCCACCCGTGTTGGGCTGGGGATGAAGGAGAGTGTCATCTGGATAGGTGGCAAGAAGGCAGTACTGCTAGATTTTTATAGGACAACCAAAGGCCAGGGTGTGGAGGGTTTTTTGGTTTGTTTGTTTGGTTTTTGCCCCCTTTTCTGCTTAAAGATTTTGCCTCATTAAATTTTTTTTTTTTTTTTTTTTTAGTTCAGTGATTCTATGGCTATCTGTAGAGTGAAACGTCATTTTTCCTCGGGGGTGGCAGATGAGTTAGTGGACTCCTTAGGGGAGACTCTGCCTGGTCCCTTTGCCCTCTCCCTGCAGGGCACCACCCTGGCCTGCCTCCTTCCAGGGAACCCTGTCAGAGCTACGGAGCTGAAGCAGCCTCCCCCTTCAGACCTCAGAGAGCGTTTCTCTGACCCTTTCTTCTGCCCCTCTGGCTGTCTTTCCCTGTAGTGTTTAAGCTCCCCACGGCCTTGCACATGGTGGGCACGAGGTGCCTGCTGAGCACATGAGAGGACTGTGAGCTGTTTGAGTGTGGAGCCCGTGTCTCACTCACCTTCGCAGCCCCTGTGCCTAGAGAGCTAGCACACTAACCAGTGTTGGCCGAGTGAGAAGCGAGTAGGTGAGTGATGAAACAGTGATGAGCTTGACCCCACATGCAGCAGACTGGGTTCCCAGCCTTGTTTCTGAGCCCCACCCACCCCCATCTGGTCCTCTTGTCCTTTCGGCGAGGAGCTGAACTCGGAAACGTAATGAGCCAATGGGAGATGAGCTGATATTTATTAATGGCGGGGCAGATGCCTAGGAGTGCCCATCTGTGCTGGGTGGAACCCACCAGTGGGCCTGATATGGGATCTCCTCCTCTCCCTCCCTTCCTCAACAGGGTGTGGGAGGGCCTGAGGATCGAAGCCAGAGTTGTCTCCCGTGTTCTCTCCTGAGCTCAGAGGGGACCGAGCTTCCCTTCTCTCTCAAGACACAGGAAGGAGAATGAGAGGCCAGATGGTACAAATGTCCCACACTCTCACCCCAGATTGGTCCAACTTTTAGTCAAACCAGCGCATGAGAGGAGCAGTAGAGGGACAGAAGCAAGAACATGATAGATGCCGAGACAAGATTTGGTACATGAGAAGGTATTTAAGAGATCTTGAAATTTTCCTACAGGAGAAAAAGAGAAAATGAGGAGAAGGAAAGCATTTGTGCTGTGAGAACTAACCGATAAATTATACTTAAATAACTTCCTGAATAAGTATAAATCATGCAGTTACATAAAATCATTTTGATTTCATTATGTTCGTATTAATACATTCTAATTTTCAGGTGCACATGCCTAAAGGCACAAGGGTCCTAAACACACAATAATCAAAAAAGCTAATTAATCACAAATGAGCAAGTTTCCCAAATAATTTTAGTACAGTTACAATTAAGAAACTGCACAAAAGTAGGATAAAAATACACAAGCAGACAAGAAACTTCATTATAAGGTATAAAAACCAAAGAAGAAAACAGAGGAGCCTCATTTCCTAAGCCAGGTAATGCCTCTAAATGTATTTGGGGGGATAACAGAGGAAAAGGGTCATTTCAGAGACCTCTGGCCCTAACCATGCCTTTTCTCTGTTTTCCTTATTAATCTGGTGAATCTTGACTCATGCCTCTCTTATATTAATGATTTCTTCTAGCTTTGAGGGATCTAGAAGTCTCAAAAGCACCCCTCTTATTTCTGAGTGGCTGCTAAGAACTATAAATAGAACAGGGACAGGTGCGGGGGTTGGTAAGATGATACAAGACACCCCTTTCCATGTGTACACATTCATTAATCAGAATTTTTTGCATATAAAGGTTCAACAAGTTTTAGATCCATCTCAATAAGCAGTTGAGCCCTCTTTTCTCTTTTGCAAGTAAATTATAGGAACTTCAGCCAAGTGCTTTGCTATAGTCATAATGTGCTTTATCTATGGCATTTTCTGGCCTACCCTCCCAGTAAATGCAACCATAAGTGATGATAAGAATGGGAGGTTAGGCCAGGCGCGGTGGCTCACGCCTATAATCCCAGCACTTTGGGAGGCCGAGGTGGGTGGATCACGAGGTCAAGAGATCGAGACCATCCTGGTCAACAAGGTGAAACCCCATCTCTACTAAAAATACAAAAATTAGCTGGGCATGGTGGTGCGTGCCTGTAGTCCCAGCTACTCGGGAGGCTGAGGCAGGAGAACTGCTTGAACCCAGGAGGTAGAGGTTGCGGTGAGCCGAGATCGTGCCATTGCATTCCAGCCTGGGTAATAAGAGCGAAACTCCGTCTCAAAAAAAAAAAAAAAAAAGAATGGGAGGTTAGTCAGCACTATTTTACTTCCAAGAGTCAGAAACCCAGCTAAAGCAAAAGGAAAGGGATTTTAGTTGCTCACATAATAGGAGTTCCAGGGGGGTGGGCTTGCTTCTGATACAGCTGAATTCAGGCCACACAGCTAATTAGAGGGAGAGTCAGTACTGGAATTTCCTTCAGGTCCTCTGACTCCCGGGGCAATTCTGTTTCCATTACCTAGTGTTACCTTTATGCTACCTCAATCAATAGCAGCTGAATTAAAAACAAAATGAAACAAGAAGGGCATGCCTTCTCCTTGGGCTCACTAATAATTTATTCTGATTTTACCTCTCAAGACTTACATTGTTCATATTCCTGAAGGAAATTAGCAAAGGCTTTTGGGCGTCTTCATGAAGGAGCAAATCATTGCTTTCTACCTACTTGTATTCCACGTTACGTCCTAAGCTAAGGTAGATGATTTGCCTGTCAATCATTTGTTCATCCATGTATTCTGAAAACATTATTCAGCATTTCCTAGGTTACAGATGCTGTGCCTAGGCTCCAGATATAAATGTGATGAAAACATTGAGAATTTGGAGATAAAGGGCAATTCAAGCAGAAGGCCTAGTAAGTGTCAAAATACAAACACTTTCATGTGTTCATTCTTTTCAGCCAAAAATATGTATTAAGCACAAAGTGGGTGACAGGAACTATGTATGGTAGGTGTCATTACTAGGCATAAAAAAAGTAGAACATAGGTGGGGAACTGCAAATAGTGATCATGATGGCAGAAGCACAGGGCACACATGGGAGGATATGGGAGCGAGGGAGAAAAGTCAGCCGCGATCCAGCTGTCAGACACATTGAGGACCCCGGATAGGTTTGACGCAAGAAAGTGTCATGGTCCGATGTTCATTCTAGGCACTCGAGTTGCAGGTATGTGGGTTGGGCTGGAGAGGGGTGGACTGCAGGCTGGAAAGCCTGATGGAGGCTGTGGGAATATTTCCTGGGGGAGAGGGTAGATGGCATGAGTTGGTGGCGATTGGGATGGAGAGAGGTGCGATTCAAGAGAGAATCCAGAGGTCAAAATCAGCAAGTCCTAGTAACTCATTTAATGTGACAGGTGAGGGAGGGAGTGGTGTTCAGACAGTCAGGAACATTGGTGAACTGGAAAGTCATTACCTGAGACTGGAACTCTGGAGAAAGGAGCAGAGTTGTATTTGTGTTGTATCCACATTCCCAAGAGCAGTGCCTGACACATAGGGGGTGCTCAGTAAATATTTTTGAGTGATTACCTGAATATTACAAAAAAGACCATACCAGGAAGTACTGGCAAGGGAAGTCATCCTAATTCACAAGGCCATGGGAGGCATCCTGAAGAAATGATATTTAGCCGAAGGTTGAGAATGATTTGGAGGCAATCAGGGAAAATAGAGAAGTTTGCATTGTTTGTGTTCGACTCGGAAATCCCATCCAGGGCGCATCTGTCTTTTCATTCTGGGTGCTGCTTCCACCTTTTTCCACTCCTGGCATTGCCCCGTGGCCTACTGTTCCTGAGCCTCTTCCGTGTGCGCAGGGAGACAGCAGGTTGGCCAGGGTGATAAGGATGGTAACGTCATAGTAACTGCTGTTTATGAAGCATGTAATTTCCCGCTCTTGTTCAGCAGCCCTCAGTCACAGAAAATGAATGCAGAGAGTTTTATTGCTGTCTAAGTGTGCACTTAGGCCCTAGTCAGGGTCCTGCCAGGTTCCCAGGGTGGGGAAGGCTTTCTAGACCATTATAAATCACAAGATTCAAGAAAAAATGACTTCATGAGGGTTTAAAACAAAAAAAACTATTGATCCAGCCAAATGCACTGTTTTATCTCTTCATTGGGGATTTGTATTCTCCCATGGTATACAGAAGGTTTGAGGATACTTAAGGAAAATATACAGTGCAGTAAAATAGGAAAAAAATTGAAAATTAACCTAAAAATCAGCACATATATATATGATAAAGTGAATCTAGGGATGTGCCAGATGTGTTGTAGTTAAAAAAAAAATCCTGCGTATTACGGATTCACAAATATGCAGCCAAACCTTTAAATGAAGCATAAGTAATCTGCCAACCACCTAGTTAAAACAGGTTTTGTGAATTATAATGAAATTCTTTCCAAGTACACATTTCTAATGGAAGGAAATGTACTTTAGAGGAACATTTAAAAGACAAAATTCTTGATTGTCTCAGAAATGTGGGCAGCCTCATCTTACATAGTCATTCTGTAATAGTAATTGGAACTTGCCTAATTTCATTTATTATTTAGAGAGGCTTTGGCTGCATTTAAATGTCTAAGCATCCAGGAAAATCTGTTCCAAATGTCTAAAAGTTTTTCGATATGAATTTAAAGTTAGGACATTGTGGGCTCAGGGAATTCACCCCACAATTGGCTGAACTGTTCTTGCTGAAACACAAAGTAATCATGCTTATAGTTTGTAAAGTAGCTATTGCTGTGAGTAGCTCTACCTGGTGAACAGTATCTTCTCTGAAATTAACAACTCGCTTTCCAAATGTTCTGCTACAGTCTTATACTGACATCACTACGGGTACAGTCATGAGATTTGAGGATACTTTGAAGAGATTCAAATTTTACGTTCTTAATCTTCCCCCAAAATGACATCTGTGGCTTTTTTCTTCTTTCCTCCTTTTTTTAAGCGATGGAGTCTCACTCTGTTGCCTAGGCTGGAGTGCAGTGGCATGAACATGGCTCACTGCAGCCTCAACCTTCTGGGCCCAAGTGATCATCTTGCATGTTTCAAGCAGCTGGGAGTACAGGTGCATGCCATGCCTGGCTAAGTATGTGGATTTTTATTTTTTTTTCCCAAGAAATGGGGTCTTACTGTTGCCGAGACTGCTCTTGAACTCCTGGCCTCAAGTGGTCCTCCTGCTTCAGCCTCCTGAGTAACTGGGATTACAGAGACGAGACTTTAAGTGAAATTCCGTCTGTGGCTTTTAATTAAAGATGGACTTATTGTAATATGTGTGGAGATACGGAAATAATAGCAAATAGTAAAATTGAAAGAGGTACATCCGATAGTACTAATAAAAACTTTTTTGTAGCTTTGGAAATAAGGTGACACTTGCTACTCAGGGATGAAAACGAAGCTTACTTGAAGTTCCATGAAACTATTGCCAAAAGGAATTTCTCATGGAGTATGATTACCATGTAGAAAAAAACCTAGGTCCTAGACTGAGGCAGTGACTGTGGTATAGTCAATTCATGGGGATATTGCCTGTTTTAGAAAAAGTTATTAGTGCTTGAAACCTGATTCAGCATTTTTTTATTTTTATTTTTTGAGACAGAGTCTCCCTCTGTCACCCAGGCTAGAGTGCAGTGACATGATCTCAGCTAACTACAACTTCCGTATTCTGGGTTCAAGCATTTCTTGTACCTCAGCCTCCCAAGTAGCTGGGATTATAGATGTCCACCACCATGCCCAACTAATTTTTTAATTTTAGTAGAGAGGGGATTTTGCCATGTTGGCCAGGCTGGTCTTGAACTCCTGGCTTCAAGTGATCCACTTGCCTTGGCCTCCCAAAGTGCTGGGATTACAGGCATGAGTCACTGTGCCCGGCCTAGCATTTGATTATGATTGCGTGTTTTATACATTGATAATTTTATAGGACTTTAATCAGATTTTACACCTGATGCATCTTAAATTTAATATATGATTTAGCATATCACTTTAAAATAAAAAATAACAGAAAAATATTTTAAGTGGGTTTATGTTTAGTAATTTAGGGTCATATTAATTACATTTGTTACAGTACTCAACTTCAAGATGCACAGCCCTATGTATGTAATTTAGCCTGCTGTCTGTGTCAGGGTAATTAAGCATGAGCTACTGCAACAGAAAAGACGTCTAAAAATCTCAGTCACTTAGCGTAACAAGGTCATGTCTTGTTCTTGAAATGATCTGAGTCTGCAGCGGTTGACCCCTCCATGTGGTAACTCAGCATAGCCAGCCAGGTCCCTTCCAGACTGTGGCAGTGCCAGGCCATTGCTAGTTCTGGGGTCAGGGAACAAAAGCGTGGAATCGTCACACCAGCTCTTGAATGCCTCTGCCCAGAAGGGACCCATGTCACTTTCACACATACTTTATTGGCTAGACTGAGTCACGTGGCCCCATTGAACTATAGAAGGACCCGAAAGTGTAGCACAAGGAACGTTTGTTGAACAGAATGCCCTCTGCCATTCCATCTTGGAAGGAACTGACAGCAACAGTAACAGCGACAACCACCAAAAGGGTTTGCAATGGTATAGGTTTTCTCTAATTCGTAAATGGCTTTTGATTATACTTGTTATTTGATTAATGTGCCTAGTTGACACAGCCACAGATGCAGAGTGGTGTAACGAAAGCTGTAGGGACCTAGGGACCTGGGCACCTTTATGATTATGGTGCTATTCTGTATTAGCTAATTTTGCAAATTTGTTTGTCACTTAAACTATTTCACCTATTTTCTGCTCATTTGTAAAATAACTAGATCATGCCTAAGATCCCTTATAACTCCAAAGTTTTAAAATTTCTTTATTCAACTCAAGCTCTAAGAATAGGTATAATGTTATAAGGAAGCACTACATTGAAAGAGAACCTATAAAAGAGCTAGAACCTATAAAAGAGCTGTGTATATTTTATATAAAATGCAAAGTTATATTGCAAATATACACAGCTCTTTTACAGGTTATTTTATTGCACTTTAGATTCTGGGGTACATGTGCAGATCATGCAGGATTGTTGCATAGGTACATACATGGCGATGTGGTTTGCTGCCTCCATCCCCCTGTCATATTTCTCCCCACGTTATCCCTCCCCAACCTCCCTACCCCAACCCGTCCCTCCCTTATTCCCCCACAACAGACCCCAGTGTGTGATGCTCCCCTCCCTGGGTCCATGTGTTCTCATTGTTCAACACCGGCCTATGAGTGAGAACTTGCGGTGTTTGAGTCCTTGTAAATTGTTTTAGTTCTTTGTAGATTCTGGATATTAGCCCTTTGTCAGGTGGTTAGATTGCAAAAATTTTTTTGCATTCTGTTGGTTGCTGGTTCACTCTAATGGTTGTTTCTTTTGCTGTACAGAAGCTCTGGAGTTTAATTACATCGCATTTGTCCACTTTGACTTTTGTTGCCATTGCTTTTGGTGTTTTAGTCATGGAGTTCTTGCCTATGCCTACGTCCTAAATGGTTTTGCCTAGGTTTTCTTCTAGAGTTTTTATGGTGTTATGTTTTATGTTTAAATCTTTAATCCATGTGGAATTAATTTTAGTGTAAGGTGTCAGGAAGGGATCCAGTTTCTGCTTTCTGCACATAGCCAGTTTTCCCAACACCATTTATTAAACCGGGAATCCTTTCCCCATTGCTTGTTTTTGTCAGGTTTGTTAAAGATCAGATGGTTGTAGATGTGTGGCATTGCCTCTGAGGCCTCTGTTCTGTTCCATTGGTCTATATCTCTGTTTTGGTACCAGTACCATGCTGTTTTGATTACTGTAGTCTTGTAGTATAGTTTGAAGTCAGGTAGTGTGATGCCTCCAGCTTTGTTCTTTTGGCTGAGGATTGTCTTGGCTATGCGGGCTCTTTCTTGGTTCCATATAAAGTTTAAGGTGGTTTTTTCCAGTTCTGTGAAGAGGGTCATAGGTAGCGAGATGGGGATAGCACTGAATCTATAAATTACTTTGGGCAGTATGGCCATTTTCACAATATTGATTCTTCCTAGCCATGAGCATGGAATGTTTTTCCATCTGTTTGTGTCCTCTCTTATTTCCTTGAAAAGTGGTTTGTAGTTCTCCTTGAAGAGATCCTTTACGTCCTTTGTTAGTTGTATTCCTAGATATTTTATTCTCTTTGTGGCGGCTGTGAATGGTAGTTCATTCTTGATTTGGCTCTCTTTAAGTCTGTTATTAGTTTATAGGAATGCTTGTGATTTTTGCACATTGATTTTGTATCCTGAGACTTTGCTGAAGTTGCTTATCAGTTTCAGGAGATTTTGGGCTGAGATGATGGGGTCAAATATAGCAGCATCATGTCGTCTGCAAATAGAGACCATTTGACTTCCTTCTTTCCTAACTGAATACGCTTTATTTCTTTTTCTTGCCTGATTGCTCTGGCTAGAACTTCCAATACTATATTGAATAGGAGTGGTGATAGAGGGTGTCCTTGTCTAGTGCTAGATTATAAAGGGAATGCTTTCAGTTTTTGCCCACTCAGTATGGTATTGGCTGTGGGTTTGTCATAAGTAGCTTTTATTATTTTGAGATACATTCCATCGATACCTAGTTTACTGAGAGTTTTTAGCATAAAGGGCTGTTAAATTTTGTCAAAGGCCGTCTCTACATCTTGAGATAATGAGATAATCATGTGGTTTTTGTTTTTTGTTCTGTTTATGTGGTGAATTACGTTTATAGACTTGCATGTGTTGAACCAGCCTTGCATCCCTGGGATGAAGCCTGCTTGATTGTGATGGGTAAACTTTTTGATGTGCTGTTGCAATCAGTTCGCCAGTATTTTATTGAAGATTTTTGCATCTGTGTTCATCATAAATATTGGCCTGAAGTTTTTTTTTTGTTGTTGAGTCTCTGCCGGGTTTTGGTATCAGGATGATGTTGGTCTCATAAAATGATTTGGGAAGGATTCGCTCTTTTGGGATTGTTTGGAATAGTTTCAGAAGGAGTGGTACCAGCTCCTCTTTGTATGTCTGGTATTATTTGGCTGTGAACCCATCTGGACCTGGGCTTTTTTTGGGTGGTAGGCTATTAATTGCTGCCTCAACTTCAGCCCTTTTTATTGGTCTATTCATTGTTTCCACTTCTTCCTGGTTTAGACTTGGGAGGATGCAAGTGTCCAGGAATTTATCCATTTCTTCCGGGTTTACTGGTTTTTGTGCATAGAGTTTGTAGTAATCTCTGTTGGTAGTTTGTATTTCTGTGGGATCGGTGGTGATCTCCCCTTTATCGTTTTTTATTGAATCTTTTTTATTTGTCTCTCTTTTCTTTTTTATTAATCTGTCTGGCCTTATGTCTATTTTGTTGATCTTTTCAAAAAATCACCTCCTGGATTTATTGATTTTTTTTAAACGGTTTTTTGTGTCTCTATCTCCTTCAGTTCTGCTCTGATCTTAGTTATTTCTTGTCTTCTGCTAGCTTTTGAGTTTTTTTGATCTTGCTCTTCTAGATCTTTCAATTTTGATGATGTGGGGTCAATTTAGATGTTTCCTCGTTTCTCATGTGGGCATTTATTGCTATAAATTTCCTTCTAGATACTGTTTTAAATGTGTCCCAGAGATCCTGGTATGTTCTGTGTTCATTCTCGTTGGTTGTGAAGAACATCTTTATTTCTACCTTCATTTCATTGTTTATCCAGTCAACATTCAAGAGCCAGTTGTTCAGTTTCCATAAGGTTGTGCATTTCTGAGTGAGTTTCCTAATCCTGAGTTCTAATTTGATTGCTTTTTGTTCTGAGAGACTGTTTGTTATGATTTCCATTCTTTTGCATTTGTCGAGGCATGATTTACTTCCAATTATGTGGTCAATTTTAGAGTAGGTGCGATGTGGTGCTGAGAAGAATGTATATTCTGTGGATTCGGGGTGGAGAGTTCTGCAGATGTCTATTAGGTTCACTTGGTCCAGATATGAGTCAAGTCCTGGATATCCTTGTTAATGTTCTGTGTCATTGATCTGTCTAATATTGACAGTGGAGTGTTAAAGTCTCTCACTATTATTGTGTGGGAGTCTAAGTCTCTTTGTAGGTCATTAAGAACTTTCTTTATGTATCTGGGTGCTCCTGTATTGGGTGCATATATACTTAGGATCGTTAGCTCCTTTTGTTGCATTGATCCTTTTACCCTTATGTAATACCCTTCTTTGTCTCTTTTGATCTTTGTTGGTTTAAAGTCTATTTTATTGGAGAGTAGGATTGCAACTCCTGCTTTTTTTTTTTTTTTTCTCTTCATTTGCTTGGTAAATCTTCTTCCATCCCTTTATTTTGAGCCTATGTGTGTCCTTACAGGTGAGATGCGTTTCCAGAATACAGCACACTGATGGGTTTTGGCTTTTTATCCAGTTTGCCAGTCTGTGTCTTTTGATTGGGGCATTCAGCCCATTTACATTTAAGGTTAATTTCATTATGTGTAAATTTGATCCTGCCATTTTGATACTAGCTGGTGGTTTTGCCCATTAGTTGACGCAGTTTCTACATTGTTTTGATGGTCTTTACCATTTGGTCCATTTTTGGAGTGGCTGGTACTGGTTGTTCCTATGTTTAGTGCATCTTTCAGGAGCTTTTGTAAGGCAGGCCTGGTGTTGATGAAATCTCTCAGCAATTGCTTGTTCATAAAGTGTTTTATTTCTCCTTCATTTATAAAGCTTAGTTTGGCTGGATATGAAATTCTAGGTTGAAAGCTCTTTTCTTTAAGGATGTTGACTATTGGCCCCCACTCTCTTCTGGCTTATAGGGTTTCTGCCAAGAGATCTGCTGTGAGTCTGATGGGCTTCCCTTTGTGGGTAACCTGACCTTTCTGTCTGGCTGCCCTTAGCATTTTTTCCTTTATTTCAACCCTGGTGAATGTAACGACTATGTGCCTTGGGGTTGCTCTTCTTGAGGAATATCTTTGTGGTGTTCTCTGTATTTCCTATATTTGAATGGTGGCCTGCCTTGCTAGGTTGGGGAAGTTCTCCTTGATAATATCCTGAAGAGTGTTTTCCAGCTTGGATTCATTCTCCCTGTCACATTCAGGTACACCTATCAAACATACATTAGGTCTTTTCACATAATCCCATATTTCTTGGAGGCTTTTTTCATTTCTTTTCACTCTTTTTTCTCTAATCTTGCCTTCTCACTTTATTTCATTAAGTTGATCTTCAATCTCTGATATCTTTTCTTCTGCATGGTCGATTCGTTTGTTGAAACTTTTGTATGCTTTGTGAAGTTCTCATGTTGTGTTTTTCAGCTCCATTGAGTCGTTTGTATTCTTCTCTAATCTGTTTATTCTCGTTTGCATTTTGTCAAACCTTTTTTCAAAGTTCTTAGTTTCTTTGCATTGGGTTGTTCTTTTAGCTCAGAGAAGTTTGTTATTACTCAACTTCTGAAGCCTGTTTCTGTCAATTCATTAGACTCATTCTCCATATGCATTGTTGCCTTGCTGGTGAGGAGTTGTGATCCCTTGGAGGAGGAGAGACTTTCTGGCTTTTGGTATTTTCATCCTTTTTGCGTTGGTTTCTTCCCATTTTTCTGGATTTATCTACCTGTGGTCTTTGTAGTTGGTGGCTTTCAGATGGAGTCTCTGAGTGGACGCCCTTTCTGTTGATATTGAAGTTATTTCTTTCTCTTTTTTAGTTTTCCTTCTAACAGCTGTAGGACTGCTGGAGGTCCACTCCAGACCCTGCTTGCCTAGTTATCGCCTGCGATGGCTGCAGAACAGTAAGGGTTGCTGCCAGTTTCTTCTTCTGTTATCTTTGTCCCAGAAGAGTACTGCCAGATGTCAGCCTGAGCTCTCCTTTATGAGGTATCTCTTTGGATATATGGGGCTTGGGGAGCTGCTTGAGGAGACAGTCTGTCCCTTGTCAGAGCTCAAGTGCTGAGCTGGGAGCTCCATTGTTTCATTCAGAGCTACTGGGCAGGTATGTTTTTGTCTGCTGCAGTGGAACTCATAACTGCCTTTTTTCCCAGGTACTTTGTCCTGGGAAGGTGGGGCTTCATTATAAGTTCCTGACATGTTGCTGCCTTTTTTCAGAGATGCCCTGCCCAGCGAGGAGGTAGCCTAGTCACAGTCTGCCAGCAGAGGCGTTGCTGAGCTGCCGTGGGCTCTACCCAGCTGCTGTGTGAACCTCCTTGTGGTTTTGTTTATAGAGGTACAGTTAGAACTGCCTTGGTAATGGCGGTCTGCCTCAGTAATGGTGGACTGCCTTGGTAATGGCAGATGCCCGTTCCCCCCACAGAGCTGGACTGTTCTGGTTCTAGCTGCACTTGCTGCGAAACTCTCAATCCAGAGCATTTCAGATTGCTGGTCTTTGTGGGGGTAGGACCTACTAAGCCAGATCACCTGGCTCCCTGTTTCAGCCCCCTTTTTTTCAGTTGAATGGGCGGCTCTGTCTCCCAGGCGTTCCAGGCGCCAGTTGAAATGGCCGCACAGATTTGTGTGAGTTTTTGTGGGGGGACCCGCTGCGTTGGCTGAAACCACCATGCTAGAAACTCATGGGGCTTTTCAGCCCGGGACTCTCCTGGTCTGTGGGCAGTAAAAACTTCTTAGGAAATGCAGTGATCACCCACCATCTGTGTTGTTCTCCCTGGGAACTGCACTCCAGGGCTATTCCTATTCGGCCATCTTGGATCAATACCGTAACTTTGCATTTTTTAATTAACCAAGGATATAATATATTTACTTGGGAACCCCCCAATTTACACTTTCCATTCCAGCTTCAGTGGTGCACCTGCTACTCTGAATCCTGTGAATTCAACGAACATGTATCTGTCTGCTGCTATGTACAAGCATTTTGCACGATGCTTGGGGTATAAAAATGAGTAGATCTGGTAGCATGTTGTTCTGGAGAAACCAATATTCTAGCCTCAGAGACAAAAGTTTAGATAGAAGCATTCATTGTGCTTTGGGAGGTACTGCGATGGGATGGAATATGAGCACGGATGGAATAAGAGTGTCTGTTCTTGGCACTGTTTGGGAGATGGGAAGGGCTGTCTGAGCTGAATTTCAAAGAAAGATGTGAGTAAGTTTGGAAAAAAGAACAAAGGCGTGAAAAAGCACAGTCTATGAGGAAGGACATCAAGCATTTTATTAGTGTTAGAACTACACTGTCCATAGCCACTGGCCACATGTGGCTAGTGAACACTTGAAATATGCCTTGTTCAAACAGATGTTTGCTTTACGTATAAAATATATACTGAGGGCCAGGCATGGTGGCTTATACCTGTAATCCTAGCACTTTGGGAGGCCGAGGCGGGTGGATCACTTGAGTTCAGAAATTTGCAACCAGCCTGGGCAGTATGGTGAAACCCTGTCTCTACTAAAAATGCAAAAACTAGCCTGGCATGGTGGTGCATGCTTGTAATCCCAGCTCCTCAGGAGGCTGAGGCAGGAGAATCACCTGAACCTGGGAGGCAGAGGTTCCAGTGAGCCAAGATTGCACCACTGCACTCCAGCCTGGGAGACAGAGTGAGACTCCGTCTCAAAGAAAAAAAAGAATGTATACACACACACACACTGGATTTCAAAGGCTTCGTTCAAAAAAAGGAATGTAAAATATCTCATAATTTTCCAAATTAAATACATGGTAAAGTGAGTATTTTATATTAAGCAAAATAAAATATATTAATAAAATCAACTTCACTTGTTTCTTTTCACTTTTTAAATGTAACTAGAAAATTTTAAAATTTTCCTATACAAGTTGCATTATAGCATAGCACAGCCCAATAGAAATAGAATGTAAGCCCAGTCCCCACGTTGGGCTGGGCTGTGCTAGAGCGTAACTCGTACAGGAAGATATGGTAGGAGTTGATGGTGCAGAGGTAGCAGAAATCAAAGTGTGGGGAGTCTTGGGTGCTGTTCTCCAAGCAGATTCAGAATAAGGTGTTTAAAGTGGTGAATTTTAAATATGAGAGACATGAGGTCATGTTTGCACTTTAGTTAGCTCTAGGCTGTGTGGGTAATGATGCACCAGGCTCTATAACAGAGGCTGGAATACTAGTCAGAAGGCTGCTGCTGTATCCAAGGAGCAAACATGAGGGGTTGCATGAGGGCAGTGGCTATAACTATGATGATCAGGATTTGAAATTTGAAACAAGTAGTCAAATGTGAGTCTTGGACTTCTGTTTTGGGTGACAGGTGGGCAGTTGTGTCACAAAACTGAGATTTTGCTTTCAGAGAAGTAGACTATGTATTGGGAAGAATAAACAGTGAGTTCCATTTTGGAAATGTTGATATAACTTGGATGCGGCATATTCAAAAGAGGTTACGGTAGATGAGTGAAGTTTTGGAAGGATGTCAGACCTAGAGAAATATATCTGGAAGTGATCAGGTGGTGGCAAAAACAGTGAAATTCTATGAGAATACAGAGTGAGAAGTATAGGAAACAGAAATAGTTGCTGGAAGAACATCAACTTTTAAGAAAGGACCAGAGGAAAATATAGGAATGTATATGACTGTAATTGATTACATATATTTAAAAACCCTAATTGATTCCATCAAGGATCATTAATTTTTATTGTAATTAATGTTAAAGGTATAATGTTTCTGTTATTAATAATGTGAGTGTTGGCATCAGCAAGAAATATTTTTTGATAATTCATATTTTAAATAATTGTATAACATTTGTAACTAATAATTTCTAATGCAATTTACTTCTACTTTTGTTAATATTAGCACCAAAACTAATTCCTTATGAAATCTGAGAATTTCTGAAGCAAACAGAAGCTTTGTACTGGTTACAGTAACAGCACTTGCAATTTTGTTGGATGTTTAGAAGATTTTCAAGTCAGTGTGAACTGATATAATATGAGGGTTTTTAAGGAGACATTTTGCACAAAGTAAGAGTGATAATTTTGTCATAAAAATTTTAACTCTAAAATATCGATACAATACTTGATATGGTGTATAACATACAGAATTCTAGATAGAATGCAAAATTGTAGTTGGAAAATTTTCCCAAAAGCTCTGACAGGATGGTGACCAGGCTCTATAGCCTTGAGTGTATGAGCTTTGGTTTGCCTGTGCCAACCCAAAGAAGGGTGTTGGTTCCAGTGTCAGAGCCGAAACTTGCAGTAAGATAGATTGGCTTTATAAAACAGCTTTGAAATCCGAGGCTAGGGCTCTTATCAATGTCAGTGAAAGTAATTTAATAGAATGTTGTGGTAGAAGCCAGATTGCAGCTACATTTAACTGCATTGAAGAGTAAGTGAGAATTGAGGGAGTGGAAACCATGAGTATAGATTACTCTTTCAAGAAGCCTGTGCAGAAACCAGGAAATAAAATATGCTAGAAGGGTTACTGGCCAAGGCAGGTTTTGTTGTGATGGGAGAGTTTTAAACATGCAGGTTGGTTGAAGAAAGAGGTCATGATTTTAGACAGACTGCTGAGTGTGTACTGAGCTAGAACAAAAATAAGGCTATTAATTTCTGTACTCCCAACAAGAAGTTGTAAAAGAGTAGTTCTGTATTCCAAGTATGCATTTGCTTTATCTTTTATCTCTTTTTCTTGAGACAGAGTCTTGCTCTGTCACCCAGGCTGGAGTGCAGTCATGCAATCTTGGCTCACTGCAACCTCCACCTCCCAGGTTCAAGCAATTCTCCTGCCTCAGCCTCCTAAGTAGCTGGGATTACAGACACATGCCACTACACCTGGCTCATTTTTGTATTTTTAGTAGAGATGAGGTTTCACCAGGTTGGCCAGGCTGGTCTTGAGCTTCTGACCTCAAGTGATTCACCCACCTTGGCCTCCCAAAGTGCTGGGATTACAGGCGTGAGCCACTGCACCCAGCCCCGCAAGTATGCATTTTCTTAAACTACACTCTTAAAGGCAGTATGACTCTGAGTCCAGTTCCCTATGTGATTAAAATAATAATAATAAAATAAAACAAGTATCCCCTTATATCATCAAATTTATTTGTCTGGTTGTAGATACCATCTACACAATGTTGGTTCCATTTTGCCTCACTGGATCACTTGAGGAGTGATCTTAATAACGAGCTATATTGAGAAAGTGGATGATGCTTCTCTTCATAATATTGTATTGCTTCGAATAAGCAAATTAGAAGAGAAAATTCAATCTCAGAAGTTTTAGCAGTGACCTTTGTTGACTTCCTTAAAATTTGACTTTGCTTTGTGTCAAATAGATTGAGGTCTCCCTGTTCTGGCTAGTCCCCCACAATGTCGTGCTCTTAGCACTCAGGGGAGGTAGACAATAATACCCTCTCTTGGCCTGAAACTAAGGAGGACCCTGCTGCCCGCTAGGGTGTGCAAAACCGGAAGATTGTAAGTTTAGTTCAAAGATTGGATTTGAACCGACTTTGGGCTCATGTAGGGTTGATTTTTAAAAAATTAATAATGTTATTATTTCTAGGTTCCTGGGGCCTCCATGTGGGCATTTTTTAAAAGGCTGTAATTACAGGTGGTGGCCAGCTATTCACAACTTCCCATTGGAGTCTGGCTCTTGCTGGGAATAGCCACATGTAGTTCAGAGCTGCCCAGTTAGGAAAGTACTTGTGTCTTGCTTTCTTAGACTTGCGTAGTTAGTTCTTTATATTTGGCAGTTTGTGAAGAAAGTGACCTGTCCTGTTACAGGATATACTCTAAAAATTATTATTTAAAAAAAACTTCAAACATTCCAAAAAACATAGAGGAATGATACCCTGTTCACATCACCAGCTTAAGAAAGACGACATTACAGATATAAATGAAGCCTGTTGTCTACCCTGCTTACCCCTGGCATCAGCGTATGGAAGTCTTGTTTGTCTACCTTTTTGCCAACATTTTTCCTTGTCAGACTGACAAATTTGCCAATCTGATGAGTGAAAAATGATGAAGCCATACTTTTCAAATTATCCTTGGAGTTCCTGAGAAAAATAACATATGAAGGACACATTCTCAGAGAAATATAGCCCCAAAGGAAGTAAAATATTGATTAAAAATTCATGGTAAATTTATTAAAATTGAAAATCAGAGAATATCGACATGTACGTGTGTTAGTGAATCAGAATATTTTTAATGTCCTCTTGGATTTTGATTGGTTGCTGAATGATGGATTTGGATGCTACCCCCAAAAGAATCAGGGTAGGCTGCTTTTGACAGGTGTTATTTAACAACAAGAGTGACAGTCTTGTTCCTGCCTCTGTCTTGATGAAATCACACGACAGATGAGCTCTGGTTCTTAGAAGCTTTTTTGCATACTTCTAGGAGTTCTTAGAAATCTTTCCTTTCCCTTTTAAATTATTTTCATATTTATATTTTGTTTGCTTCTCTTCTTTAACTTTTAAACAACAAACTTTTGAAACAATTGAATCCTAGAGGCTTGAAGAAGATCCTGATGATTTCTTTTGAGCCTTCATGTAAGATTTGGGTTTTGGTGCTGACAGGCAGTGGGACATTGTGTATTGACATTTGATAACATTCAGTATTTAGAGTACCAGTTAGCAGTTGACATTCAAATTCAGAAGCTGTGTTCAATATATGGTATTGGTCTTGTTCTATAAGGAGAAAAAAGGTGATGGTATCCCCTAAAGCTGCTTGAATATGAATGTATGATGGGAAAGGCAGGCACTCTTTATTTCCTGCTGTGTCCCCACACTGGTGCAGTGTTGATGCGTACATAGATGGCATTCACCAAATAGCTGTCAGATGAATGCACACCAGAGTTACCACTGTTTTCTTCCTGTAATAGAAAGCCATTGCTTGAACCAAGAATTTTAAAGCTGGAAAAGCTCTTCTGACCAAGACCCTGAGGCTCAAGCTAGGCAAGGAACTAACTAAAATTTGGATACAGGCAAGACTATACATGATTGTCAGTCTTAATCATAGGGACTTGCAGCACTCATGGCTGTACAGCCTCCCTGTGTAACCCATTTCAGTGTGTAGGTCCTTAGGCACTCAAGGATTTTCTTTTCTCATATTTTAGCCAAAGTCTTGTTTATTGAAACTTTACACTGTTAAGGAATATTATCTTCTTAGTAACTGTTTATAAGTGGTTGCATCTGTACAAATCTCCTCCTCTAGAGCCTAAGTGAAAAGTATGTAATTAGTGAGCAAAATCATTTTTAAAGGACAAGGATAAGATGTCATTGACCTTAAGAGTTTGGTATCATTCGGAGGTTACATAACTCGTTGGTAACTCCAGATTGCTCTTGTGTAACAGAATGTTAGGGCTGATTAATAGTCAGGATAGTCTAGGCTGCTGCTGTGCTAACAGATAAGCCCCTTGAAATTCAAGTGGCTTAAGTCATTGACACTTTATTTCTCAGTCAGAGAGAGACCAGTATGGAGTCCACCATGCAGTCATCAGATCTGGAGCACATGGCCACCAAGGTCTTCATAGCGAGGGAAGAGAGAGCTGGAGGGTCTCCCAAGCCCAGACCTTGATGGGGCTCATAATCTGTCTGCCTGCTTACATGCCACTGCAAGAGCAAGGTCATGTGGCCACAGTCTGTCTGCAAGGGGGTTAGGACATATAGCTTCATGTGTGACCTGGGAGAGGAGAATGTGGGTTTTCCTATAGCATCTTCTCTATGTAGATCATTCTTACTGGCCCAGGTGTGACTTGACAAAGTTTGTTGATTAAAGGGACAGTCTGCATCATTGTTCCACGGATAAACTATACCAATTTGGTTTGCCTCATTGACACATTTTGTTATAGAAGTTTCATGTGCTCAGACCAGTGGAAGTATGTTTTTTTGGTTTTGCCAACCAATATCTTATTTTTATCCATCGCTATTCCAATGTCCTTTTAAGTTCCTCCTCCATCTGTTTTCTTTCTTATATTCCGTAGCCATGGCTGAAAGATGCATTGGATTTGCTTGGGAAGAATTAGCCATTTTCTTGACTAAATGGATGCATTTTTTGACAAGATTTAACATTGGAAAGAAAGGAATAAGAATAGAGAAATTGAACCTATTTATCCGACATTTATTTATTTCCTTTTTATTTCTGTATTACTTCTACTCTTTTTTAACATAATGTGCTACTCTAATTTGAGCCAGGAATAAAAATATTTAAATATTTCAGGTGTTTCTTTGTTAGCTAGAGGCATAAGGAGACAAGGCCAGGTATGGTATAGAACAAAACAGAAAGGAAAAGAGACCTAAGTGCAGCCATTTGGGATGAGGGAGGGGAGAAGGAAGGCTGGCGTAAAACATATTGATAACCCTTGCATTCAGTGAGCTGGACTCAGGGGAAGTAAACTTCTAGAATCGTTTTATTTTTCACATCACTGCCTTCATAGAGTTCTGCCAGAGTCTTTCAGAGTGAAAGACTCATTCAGAGTGAAATTTCAAGGGATCTTATAACTTTCTTGGTCATTTCATGTCCAGTCTAGTCTAATGGCAATGCTTCCACCTTCCATCTAATTTAAAGCTTCTTTCCCTCCCTCAGCTCAGAAGACCTGCACAGGTGTAGAAGCTCCAGGTGTGGCGGTGGTGGAGCTGGGAGCAAGGGGAAGAAAGGGTCAGGTGGGGAGGAGAGAAGTAGGGCAAGGACAACCAAGGTCTTCTTTGACTGGTAGAGTTGGAATCCGCCAGCGTGGGTGACTTTTAGGTGTGACCAGTATACAGATGCTAACATTTTTTTTTCTCATGGGACTGCTTTGGTGGATTTCTTGGAGATTCCCCACTAGTGACTTTTGATTAGAGGCCCAGGCATGGGTGATATCATATCTGGCTTGTGGTTGGGTCCCCCCTCAGGGTCTCTATATTCAGTGGTACACCTGTGGGCTCTTTCTGCTGTGGTCGGCTCGGCCACTGCATCCGACATCGTGCATAGGGTGCTTTTCTTGGAGGCTCACAGACTGCTGCTGTGTGCTTGGGTGCCAATGTAGGCTACAGCAAACTCACAATTCTTCTGCTGTTATATAGCACATTTTCTCTGTGTGTGTCTTTTCCAGCCACACAACTATAGTCTTTACCCTTTAGGGTTGTCAGATATGGATCATGGTTAGTCTCTAGGTCCCTCAAATCCAGGGAGACATGTGCCAAGTTCTCCTTGTGGCTTCCCAAATCCCCCTACTTCTTTGATAGGAGAGCTACTGTCTCTTTTCCCTAGGAGTCAGGGAAAGGGAGTTAGCTAATGATAATTCTTCAAAGGGGTCATTTTTCCAATAAGATGATGAATTCTTAATTTTTACCAATACAGCATAAAGGGGAGTGATCAGAAGACTGGCCTCACTGTTTCACAGTTTGCCCAGCATCTATTCTTTTTAGCCTTTGGAACCTCTACTGACAATAGGTAATGTACCACTTAACATTCTACTCATATTCACATCTTTTGAGATAACATTGATACCTCTGGGAAGGAAACATTAAAGTGAGCATTCCATAAGACACGAAGTGAGACCCATATGAGAGAGGGAACTTGGAAGAGGATATGTGCTGGATTTCAAGGTTAAAGGGCATATGTGGGAAAGAGGAATTGCGAGGGCACTGAGTGCCTGACCACAGAGTGAGCTGGTCATGAAGAGGCCGTTGGTTTCATGGGCAGAGGAAGCTACAGGGAATCCTAGAATCCCTCAAGCAGAATAAAAGCTGCTGTGTGAACACAAGAAGATTTAGAGAAGACGTGTTAGTATAGGATATGAACAGTCTGTTCACAGTGAAGACTCAGTGACAAATCCCAAGTTAAAAGCAGAGGATGTTCATTGCTACTTTATGTGTTTGTATCTACACAGAACTGTGTAATGATAATACTGACCACTACCTCTATAATCCTTCCTTTGCACCAAGCCCTCTTCTGAGCCCTTTCTCTATAATAACTGATTTAGGCCTTACAGTAAGCAGCTCTAGGAGGTAAGTACTGCCAATTATCCTTACTTTACAAATGGTGAAGTTGAATCGGAGAGAGATTCAGTAACTCGCCCAAGATCACCAGCTAGTAAATGGTGCAGCCAGGATTGGTCTGGCTCCAGGGTCTGGGCTCTTAACCTGTCTACTCTTCCGATAGGCGAATAGTGTGATTAAGCTAACTGTACAGTTATGCCTATAGGACCGGAAGAGACTGCAGCTTACCTAGAGCCCAGTTGTCCTCTGAGAAGGAAAGCAAACCCTGGTGACTGTACGGTAGCTTTTTGCCCTGGCCTGAGACTGCTGTGCTCTACTTTCTACTAAAGAGCAGGCATTGCTTCCTGGGGAAACTCTGAGCAGGAAATGGCCAATAAGTAGGCCTTTGTAGAATGCAGAAGGGCTGGCGGTCCTTCTTCCCTTGGGCACTGGCTTTCCTCTGGAATTCCTAGAAAAGCAATGGCTGCATGTACAGCCTCCGCTTCTCGGGAGACTCATGTCTGCTTAGCTTCTGCATTCTTCCCAGCAAGCAGAGCCCCCACAAGAAAACTCTTATCTTTTACCTTGATGGAAAAAAATCCATTTGGTTTGTTTTTAATATTATTAGTGACTATTGTTATGGTTAGATTTTTATTCCATCCCTGGCTTTCCTGCTGTGGGAAATCAGTAGCTGATATTTTGTCACATTACTGGCTGTTACATATTTTATAACACAGTGAATGAACAGTGTCCCTTCAGGACTGTGTTGGGACACGATCCATGCATTTTCAGGTTTTATTGTAAGTAGCTGCATACAACTGAGAGGCTGAGGCCCTGGAGAATTCCAGAGTGGCATTGACCACATGCCTCTAATCAACCTCTGATTACTGTGGCTTCATAAGGGATGTGCCCTCCAGGAGCAAACACTGTGTTAGAGTTAGGTCTTACAAACAAAACAGTGTGAGTGTCAGTGAGGGGAACAGAAACTACTAGATTAAGATTTTAAAATAAGGAGGAAAAAGCAGTTCAAAGAGCTTGCCTAGGTTTTAGTTACTTGCCTTTAAGATATTTAAGAATAGATTGGATCAAGAGGTTTAACTTTCCCTCAGAAATTTTGTGTATTGATAATTAACTTGACTTCAGCCCAGAAGTTATAGAGGCCACTGAATTTTGTGTTTGGGCAAATATTAAAGGATGCCCTTTCTCCAGGTGTAGATAGTTGGTCAAATAGATGCTCTAACAGGAAGACCACAAATGTGCAACTCAATAAATTTTAGCTACTGGAGCAAACTGAGGGAGAAAACAGAAGTCTTTACAAGGCAACCCTATTGATTTGTTTGCTTTTTGGAAAGGTTGAAGAATATTTCTGCAGCAGTGAAACCACTCAATTAGTATTTATCCAATAAGATTCAATGATAATATTATCTAGCATTTCCTGTATTGATAAGTGAGAGTGATGCTCCAGGGTGACAGCCGAGGCACAAAAGTTAGAAGTTAGAGATGGAAACTTCTCTCAAATTCCTCTCAGTGCTCAAGTGGAAGGAAAGAGTTGTCTCTCACTTGCTTTTCCTTTGGGAGTGGGATGCAGTTAGATTTTCTAGTTTGTTTTTAAATGTCGTCTTTTAGTTTTATTTTGGATAATGATGAAGAGAGATGCAATTTGGTTATGAAAATAAATCTTAAAAGGCTCAATGACTCCTTTATCTACTGCTTAAAACAACTCCCTCTAGTAAAGAGTATTTCATTAATTGTCATTACTTGGGAATTATGGAATTAGAACAGCTGACATCCCTTTTATCATTCATATATTTAAGTGACAGTGGCATCACTTACTCTAAATTAAGCTCCTTTCCTGGTTAAAAAATTATAATAGTATGACAAGAGATAGAGCACTATTAAATACTTTTATTTTGGAAAGCAATTTTTCTAGTGGAGCTATGAAAGCCACTATTATGCCTGGTTTCTTAACAGAAAGAAACAGATAAGTGTATCTAACATAATACTTCAAAAATGTCAGCAATGGGGGTGAAAGTGTTTAAAAGGTTTATCAGTGGGTTTTCATATTCTCCACACTCAGGGTGGAATCAGGCCCTCTTCTTACTATGTGCAGCATTGTGTGTATGTGTGTGTGTGTGTGTGTGTGTGTGTGTGTGTGTGTGTGTGTGTATTATTCAAGTGCAATAGCCACTGTATTTTTCCTTCTGTCAACTCTTGGGTTTTATTCTCACCAGTCAGTAATGTGCTGGGCCAGTGCCTCTCCCAAGCTGGAAATGACCCTATAAATCTATTTTGTGATATTTGTCAGAGGGACTGTGTTGACCCTGCCACCCAATGGCATATCTCCTAGAGTCACAGTGTCTCCATAATTTTGGCTCAGAGGATTTATTCAGTTTCCTTTCCTTTCTGCTCTATTCTTCCCCGAAGTCTGATTTTTACTGTAGTGAACTCACTAAACTCTAGTTAACTTTCTGCTTGTGGCCTAGTTTTGATAACTCTTGTTAATAAGGACTTTAATAATACATTTGAAGTAAATGAAAACATTTCCGAACACTCACAACTCTGTACAATGTTTCAACAGTGTTTCCTCAAACTCCTCTTACGGATATGACTCACATTATAAAAATTGATACAGGAAGAACCCACATTAAGTTGAAAGTGATTATTTGATTAATGATCATTTTAATGTACTTAAAATATCATTCAGTTTTTTTTTTAAAGTCTCACCCAAAAATTTGGGGGAATATATTGTTTACCGAAGCTCTGTATGCAATTCAGGCAATTAAAAACAAACAAACGATCAAACAAAAACAACTTCTCTCTGAAAAATGGAAATTGTTCAAAGCTGGTAAACTGTTGGGAAATCTAACTTCTGCTGAATGAAAACTGTTTTTTGCAATAATCTGCTTAACAGTACTTCATTCTGAGTTCTCAGAACTTAGATCGAAATTTGAGGCAAAGGGATGAAAGACATAATACTGTACTATGTATTATGTGCTTTGTAATACATAAAGACAAAGGGGCTAGTCAAAGGGAACTGACGTAGGTGGTGTATGAGTCCTTGGTAGATTATGTGGAAGCCAGTATATATTTAGCCTTTATTAGTAAATACTAAGCAAGACATAACTATTCCTTTTACATTTTCAAAAGGTTCTGCAGTACCCCATACCAGTTCGGTCAACTCATCTTCGTTTCACATTTCTATCTTCATAAGTTTCTGTTTACTTTTCCTTCTTGTTGGAAGATCTTTACCTTTTTTAAAATTTGTACTTTTTTTAAGGAGATGGAGGCTTCGTTCTGTTGCCAAGGCTGGATTTGAACTCCTGGGCTCAAGTGATCCTCTCACTTTAGCCTACTGAGTAGCTGGGACTGCAGGTACATACATGTCATTGTGTCTAGCTCACTTTTAAATCCCCTACACATCATGTGAGACCACACTTGACTGACTTTTCCAAAATATCCTTGTTCAGGATATTTAAAGTGACCTCTTCTTCTGTCACCTCATAGAACCTAATTTCTATCACTCATGGCACTGATTTGCATATGCATTTATAGGTCTTTCTCTCTTTGCTTTGAAAGTATACATCCCTTGAAGGCATTACTGTGGAGTTACACATACCTGGGTTCACATCCCAGATATAGCATTTGCTTGCTGTTGGTTGACTAACCCAGTGGCAGTCCTAGCACCATTTGTCCTTGCATACATCCCACTCGGGAGTTTTGAAAAGCCAGGCAGTTATGCTCTTCATATTCTTTAAATCTAAGGGTGGCCAAGCAAACCATTTTGGGGAAATGAAATGTAAGCATTTGAGGACCTTTGGGAAAGGTTTTGTTTCCCCGTAAAAGCAACAGGTATGTAAGTCATGCACACTGGAACTGTTTCTGTTTTCCTCCTGTCTGATACACAATGACTGGAAATCAACAAGCCATTTTGTAGTTATGAGATCATCATCATAATGATAGAAACCAACCTGCTAAGGATGTTGGAGCAGGAAAATAAAAAGACCAAGGGTCTTCAGTGGCACCCTGGTGCTCCTGTACCAAATCTGGAAATGCCTATCTTCAGAATCCTTTTTATGGAAATTAAATGTCTCTTATTTAAATCACTTTTAATAGAGTTTTCTGTTGCTTGCAGCCATAAGTATTTCTAGATAGCTGTATAATGTAGGACAAATTAGTTAAACTCTGTAAACTTTGGTTTTCTTATCTATAAAATGGAGCTAGTGATAGTGACCTAACAGACTTGATGTGACAATTAATGAGGTCATGTTTTCTGACTCGTGGTGAGCAAGTGAATGTTTCTTTCTTTCTCCTTACTTTATATGATATTGTTTGCCAGAAGTCATCTGTCACTTTTTTTTGTACAAAAACAAGTCACAGTAATTATCAGTTGAATGAGCAAATGAATATTGGAATAAAGCAGTCGAACAGGCTTTGCAACGTAAGCTAACCCTAATGGCTTCTCACGGCCTTTTTAATGGCAGAGTAGACAGCCTTTCTCTGCCTCTTGAATCTGACTTTGTCCTGTGACTTGCTTTGGCTGGTCAGGAGAGTAGCAAACATGAAAACAGATGCTTGAAAGGTGATCGCATCTGGGGCTTGCTCTCTTGCTGCAATTAGAACTCTGCAACCACCACATAAATAAGCCCAAGCTAGCTGTTTGGATGATGTAAGAGAACCAAAGTGCCCCAGCCAGCAGGCAACCAACACCAGACATGTGAGTTCCAGCAGGCCACATATGTGTAAGTAAACCCATTTGAGAGCTGAAGAACTTTCCACCTAAGCCCAAAGTGCCAACCAACATTGAGATCAGTGAATAGTTGTTGTTTTAAATCATGAAGTTTTGGGGCGGTTTGTTTTGCAGCAGAAAATAAATGATCTAGAGGAGCTCTGAAATGGATAGGTGAATGTCAGGGTCTCCAGATGTGTCACCTGGTGAAGGACATCATAGCACTTTTGTAGTGTTCCAGCTGGGGTCCAGAACCTGAAAACAATCATGAAGAAATATTAGGCAACCTCAAATTGAGGAACTTTTTTTTTTTTTGAGACTGTCTCATTCTGTTGCCAGGCGCCAGTCTGGAGTGCAGTGGTGCAATCTCGGCTCACTGCAACCTCTGCCTCCCAGGCTCAAGCAATTCTCCTGCCTCAACCTCCTGAGTAGCTGGGACTACAGGCGCATGCAACCATACCCAGCTAATTTTTGTATTTTAGTAGAGATGGGGTTTCACTTTGTTGGCCAGGATCGTCTTGACCTCTTGACCTTGTGATCTACCCGCCTTGGCCTCTCAAAGTCCTGGGATTACAGGTGTGAGCCACTGTGCCCAGCCAACTTGAGGAACTTTTCTATAAAACAACCTGCTAGGATTCCCCAAAATGTCAATGTCTTATAAGACAAAGGAAAGCTAGGGAATGGTCCAAGACTAATAAAGACTAAAGAGACATGATATGTGAGTACAATATGTGATCCTCGACTAGATCTTGAATGGGAGGGAAAAATCATGTCCTTGCTACAAGGACATGATCGGCAAAATTGGGAAACTGTGAATATGGATTGCAGATAAGGTGGGGTTATTGCATCCATGTGAATTATCGTGAATTTGATAACTGTACTATGGATGTGTATAAGAGACTGTCTTTGTTCTTGGGAGGTATACACAGAAGTATTCAGTGGTAAAGGAGAATGATATATGCAACCTACTCTCAGATGGCTTGATAAATTATTATAATATATAAAAAATACATTTATTGACATACTTATAAATATAAAATATATATAACAACTATATATCAATATATGTTTGTATAATATCAAATATATATATATCTTTTCAATAATTATATCAATGTTGATGTAAATATATTAATATATAAATTGAGATATATTTACAAATATATCAACAGATATATATACTTATATAAATATATCAGTAGATATATATTTATAATCTATGTATAACTGTATAATGAATACATATGTAATTATATGAATATGTAATTTATACATAGATTATAAATATTAATAAATGTCCATGTAAATACAGTGCTACTGACCTCCAGCTTTTTGCTCCTGGTCACATGTTGGCTACTGCAGCTCCAGGCAGTATATTCTTGAGTGATAGCATCTAATGTGGGAAGAAAGAAGGAAGTCATTCAGGAGGGCCTTTTATCTGAAAAGAAACTCTTGCCTATGAGCATCCTAGCAGATTTTCACTTCTATCACTCAGATCTCATTGGCCATGTTCTCCCCTCGAGCAGTCACTGGAAAATGGTTGGGGGGTGGTGTATCACTGTTCAAACTGCAGGGAAAGAGAGACCAACACTTTTTTTTTTTTTTTGAGACGGAGTCTCACTCTGTCACCCAGGCTGGAGTGCAATGGCATGATGTCAGCTCACTGCAACTTCTGCCCCTCTGGTTCAAGTGATTCTCCTGCCTCAGCCTCCCGAGTAGCTGGAATTATAGGTGCCTGCCACCATGCCCGGCTAATTTTTATATTTTTAGTAGAGACAGGGTTTCAACATCTTGGCCATGCTGGTCTTGAACTTCTGACCTCATGATTCACCCGCCTCGGCCTCCCAAAATGCTGGGATTACAGGTCCCGGTGGGACTAACACTTTCTACACATTCCTTGTCAGGAGGATTCTCACTGTGCAGGACCATTGGGAATTGCTTGATGCACTGCTCATTAGTATGTGCTTCAGACACTGCAGTTTTCTTTATTAAACTCCAGAGAACCAAAATCTAGGACTCAAGAAGAAAAGGGGATGGTCTAAAGTGAGTTTTTTTCAGATGGGTGTGAAAGCTTTTTGCAGTACGTTAATTAGAATGCCATCCAGCTCAGACCCTATTAAAGAACACTGCCTTTAAGACCCAGAGACTCTCATCCACGGTCTGTTCCATGCCATGGAAAGCTTTCTTTTAAAAGAGAGGTCTGCCTTTGGATTAGGTGAGGCACTTGTTGACAGAGTGTTTGGGGCCAAGGATATATACAGCGGGAGAAATTTTTCAGGCAGGAGATCGATCTTTGGGCACAGCTTGGAAAGTCAGTCATCCGGTGGCAAGTCTCCGAGGAAGCACTTCAAGTATTGTGACTGGAAAGCAGGGGGTGAAGGACTACATCCATGGTTGGAAGAGAAGAGATCAGAATTTACTAGCTGTGCTGGCCTTTCTGGGCCTGCCTCCAGATGTGCTCTGTCTCGCCGGGATACAGCAGTGCTTTTATTCCTGTGTATCCATCACTGTAGCTAACAGTCAAGGGATGTGGAAGCCTTTGTTCAGTACCACTGCTAAATACTAGCCCGGTCAGTTCACTCAGTAGGTCTGTGTGTATATTACAGTCAAATCCAGTGTGAAAGGCGTTTTGGAGTGATAAAACCCAACATTCAGAAGAGAAATCTACTGGTATATGTGAGCACCCACTTACACAAACCATTTTACTGGCTTTCATAGAATAATCATGGTCAATCAGGAAATCGGCAGTGACAACATAGAGAGTGCACAGAGATCAGTAGCACTTTCTGATGTTTTGTAATACCTTGAACATGGCCCTTCTTGGTTAATGCTTTAGTGTGAATCTAGGGAAACATTCACTGGGTGTAGACTTAAAGTCGAAAGATAGATTCAAGTCCCAATGTCTACATGATATTGCTTAAATGGTGTTTATCTTTTCAACATAGCTGACAGCAGTTTGACATTTCCCATAGGAGCAGTGTGAGGATGAAACTCAAGATAATATAGGTGAAGTTCTTTGTCATGGGCGAAGTTCTATAAAATATGAATGTTAATTGCTAGGTTGTTTTAGTGTTCCTTGTAGCAGTTATTTGGGAAACATGTGAGTTCATTAAGTTGAAGAATTCCTAGAAGTCAACCGTTTTGACATGGAAGGAAAATATATACTTAAAATAATACAAAGCCTTTTTTCCCAATGTGTAATTATTTAAGCATTTCACTTGTTTCTTGGCTTTGTAACAAAACAGTCTGTGAGGAGAAACCTGAGGATGCAGGGGCTGTTTGCATTTCCAGAGCTTAGTCATTGGGGAAGAAAATAAAATAGACAGAATGGTGAAGCAGAAGTGGCAATAAGATCCTGGGCCTCAGGGGACTTGCAACCCTGTGCCTGCTGGCGCCCTGTGTACAGCAGAGCTCAGTGAATGGTGATGAGGGCAGGGGTCAGTGAATAGAATATTATTTTTTTTTCTATCATTACTTTGTTTGTTCCAATTCTGTCCTTTCTGAGATGTCTTTTCAGAAATGGCATCTCTGATATCACTACTGTTAAATATCACTTTATAGTATGATCGATACAATCTCTCAGAGATATAAAATTAAAGAAAGTCATCACTTGTATTGAAATCTTATAGTATGAAATTCTTCATAATATTATCCATTCAAATTAAGTCAGTAAACTAAAAAGTGGGAAAATCTTGAAACCTTTTTTACCATACCATTCTCTCGTTTCTTTGCAAATATTTACTGAGCACCTGTTGTATGACAGCGTTTCAGCCACTCGAGATGTATCAGTGACGAAAACCAGCGAAGATGCTGCCCTCATGCACTGCAGGCTAGTGGGGGGTCTGAACGTCAACAGTAAGTAAATGAAAAGGCTGTAGCATATTAGAAGGTGATATTTTCTGAGGAAAAGAAGGCAGAGTTGAGGGCGTTCGGGAGAGTAGGTTGATGGGGAGGTTTACATTCTTAAAGTGGATGGCCGGGAGACCTCACTGAGAAGGGAGCATTCAAACAGGGACCTGAAACAGCTGGAGGGAAGACCGTTCCTCCTGGACATTACTGCCCCAAAGGGGTGTGACATTGAGTGTACCTGCCTGTCTCAAGGCGTAAAGGGGACCAGGTGGCCAGAGGAGAGAGAGCAGTTGGTAGGTATCTTTTGTTATGCTGTTAAACGTTAAGCAAAATTATTCTGCACTAGTTTATATTTCATTAAGGGAGATTTAGAATAGAACCCCAGATCTATTTCTAAAGTGAGCCAGATCATATACTGTTCAGAGCTGGGAGGAACTCGAGACACCCTATCACTGCTCTTCTTCACTTTATGAGAGAAAGAGCTAAAGTCCATTGAGCTAACGGTGGTATGATGGCTCAATTGGTATAGCTTAGTGTTTTCAGAGACAGACGTGGCAATGAGAAAAAATACACGTATATTGTTCTCCTTTCAGAAAATGAAGAACACACGAAAACTTTCCTCAAACTTTTAAATATCTATACCCTTTGTAATTTTATTTTTATGTGATAAAATGTTACATGATATAAAATCAGCCAGTTATGTATGCCATTTTAAGTGTACAATTCAGTGGCATTAATAACATTTACAATGTTGTGCAACCATCCCCACTGTCAATCTCTAAAATATTTCATCACCTCAAACAGAAACTCTATACCCATTAAACAGTAACGCTCCATTCCATTCTCCCTCCAATCCCTAGTAACCTCTAATCTGCTTACTGTTCTAGATATTTCATGTAAGGGAAATTATAGATTTTTTTCTCCCGGCTTCTTTCACTTATCATGTTGTTTTTGAGGTTCATCCATGCTGTAGCATGTATCAGAACTTCATTCCTTTTTAGGGCTGAATAATATTCCATTGTATGTAAGTAACATATTTTGTTTATCCATTCATCTGGTGACAGACACTTGAGTTGTTTCTACCTTGGGACTATTGTAAATAATGCTGTTATAAACATTGGTGTGCAAATGTCTGAGCTTTGTTACTTAATTCTTTTAGAGATACACACACAGAGGCATATATACATATATATAACATCTATATACACACATGCACACACACATGTGCACACACACACATGTGCACACACACACACACACACACAATTTGAGAGAGATAATTATTGGGTCATATGGTCAAATCCATGTTTAACTTTCTGAGAAATTGCCAAACTAATTTCCACAGCAGCTGCACTAGTTTACATGCTCAACAGCAATGCAGAAGGTTTCAGTTTCTCCACATCCTTCTCAACACTTTTTATGATGATTTTCATTACTATAACCACCATAGTAGATGTGAAGTGGTATCTCATTGTGGTTCGTATTTGTATTTCCCTGATGACTAATAATGTTGACTATCTTTTCAAGAGCTTAATGGCCATTTGTATATCTTCCTAAAATTCTTTCACTAACATTTTATAGTTTTCAATGTACAGGTCTTTTGCCTTTTGTTACATTTATTTCTAAGTACTTTATTTTTGATGCTTTTGTAACTCAAATTGTTTTCTTAATTTCCTTTTCAGATTGTTCATTGATAGTGTATAGAAATGCAAATATGTGCAAGATTTGTATATGTTGATTTTGTATCATGCAACTTTACTGAATTTGTCTATCAGTTCAGACAGTTTTTGTGTATGGATTCTTCAGGGCTTTCTATGTACAAAATTGTGTCATCTGCAAATAGGGATAATTTTACCTCTTCTTTTTCAATTAGGATATCTTTTACTTCTTTTTCTTGCCTAATTTCTCTGGTTAAAACTTTTAGTACTATTTGACTAGTAGTGGTGACTGTGAGCATCTTTGTCTTGTTCCCGATCTAAGTGAAATTTATCTAAGTGGATGAATGAAACGCTTTCACCTTTCCCCACTGAGTACAATGTTGGCTATGGGTTTTTCATACACAGTCTTTATATTGTTGAGAGCATTGCCTTGTTTCCCTGGTTTACTGAATATTTTTTATCATGAAAGGGTGTTGGATTTTGTCAGATGCATTCACTGTATCAATTGAGATGGTTATGTGAGTTTTATTTCCTTTATTCTATTATTATGGCTTATTACATTGATTGATTTTTATATTTTGAACCGCTCCTGCTTGCATTCCTGGGATAAATCCATTTGATCATGGTATTCGATCCTTTTCATATGCTGCTAAATTTGGTTTGCTAGTAATTTGTTCAGGAGCTTACATCTGTGTTTATAAGGGATATTAGTATGTGGCTTTCTTGTAGTGAGCCCCTCTGAAACTATCACTTTAAACCTCTATTATCTTTAGTTTTAATTTATCTTTCTTCATTCTCATGTTAAAACTTCTGAAATAATAGGAGCGTCTGCCTGGAATGTCCTTCCTATTTTATAAGTAAGTCAAAAATAAACTCTGCCACTTATTAGTATGGTGAGGATAAAAAGGCAGTCCCATATAAGATTAAGAATGCAGAATATTAATATGTTGCTACTGTAATCCCTTTATATTCTCATTCATAGCATCAAGTCCAATGAAAACCAAATTAAATATTATATTTCATCTCTGAAAGATTGACATGTTTGGACCTGACCATGTAGCATGGTGTAAATTGTTTTCGGAAGTAAGGATTTTACTTAGTCTCCAAAAGGTTCAATAGGTCATTGGTAAGAATTATAGATAAAAGAATACATGTCTTTCCAGGTTTCTCAGGAGAGAATGAGAAAGGTCTTCTCACAGTAGTAGCTTCTTTGAACAGGCACCAGAAATTACATCTGACTTCATGTAAACACCACTTGCCTTCCAACTTGTTCTGAATCTTCAGAAAGGATTCATCTGAAAAGCTAATTTTGTTACAAGTTGAGAGATAATCATGTAAATGTAAGATACCGTTTGAAACTTCATTTTCTCCCCAAACTACTCACCTTGTAGTGTTGACTGATGAAGGTATAATGGTGTAAAGGTACCCTTTTTTCTGTAGCTCAGGATCATCACACACCCTGAGCTGAAGGCAGCGAGGCTGCACGTGCCTGGGTACAACTCAAGTACACTGCTGCTTGCATAGAGACCCCAGTTTCATATTCCACACCTGGCCATTCTCAGCCCTTTCTCTGGTTGTTGACGTGTACGTTTCCTGCATGATGCTGAACAAGACAAAGGACGCTGGGTTGGAGGTTTGAGAAATATCCCTACCCCTTCCCCGGTGCCGTCCACAGACAGCACCGATGTCCTCTGCCTTCCAAGGGATGGCACTTAGCAATGACATTTATTATTAGTCTTTCTGCAGTGCCCTTTGCTCCCTCCCCACCCCAGTCCCTACACAGAGCTGTGCTCCTATTGGAGATCTCCAGGCCTCCTCTCGATTTAGAGATGCACACAAGAGGCCGTGTGCAGAACCTCTATGATTTGGGCTCTCCTTTGCAAATGCTTCCCTCTCTGCAGCTGCAGAGGCAGAACCTGTAAAGCCAGCTGCTGCTTAGAAGGGCCGCCCCATGGGATTAGAATATTTTAAGTTTTAAGATAAATTTTGTTTCTCTCTTTTCACACTGATAACTTCTCACTGTCTTCTTTTCTATTGCCATTCGCCTCCTCTTCCACTTCCTCCTCTACTTTTTTTTTTTTTTTTTGAGACAGATTCTCACTCTGTCACCCAGGCTGGAGTGCAGTGGTACAATCTCAGCTCACTGCAACCTTCACCTCCTGGGTTCAAGCAATTCTCCTGCCTCAGCCTCCCAAGTAGCTGGGACTACAGGCACGTGCCACCACACCCAGGTAATTTTTGTATTTTTAGTAGAGACGGGATTCCACCATGTTGGCCAGGCTGGTCTCTAACTCCTGACCTCGTGATTTACCCGCCTTGTCCTCCTGAAGTGCTGGGATTACAGGCATGAGCCACTGTACCCAGCCCTCTCCTTTTTTCCCATCTCCGGATTCTTCTCTTACATTCCCTTGCTTCTGTATGTAGGCTCACACTCTTAAGAAGATTTTCAACAATAATAAATACAAAAAGTTTTCCTGCATAGGATGCTCAGTGTTGTACAGACTTGTATTAGTCAAAATGCCTAACTGCTTCCAATCCTGCATATTCTGTCTAATTGGGAATGTTTCTCCACAGTGAATTTTATACTCTGGTGACTCTAGTTTACTGGAACTGGGTACCTGGCAACAAATTACAGCTGAGGAGTGCCAAAAACCTGAAAATTATGCCTAGCTTGGCTGACAATACCTTTAAGTGTCTATGTATTTATGGCACACTTTCTTCCATAAAGAATTTGAAGTGCCTTATAAAAGTACATACCCAAGGATAAAATAAATAGTTGAGATAATCAGGGCAAAGAGGAAATGCGGATAAGAAAATAAAACTGGGGCAAGAGTCACAAAGTGAAATGTACTCTGAACACTTGCATGGTTGTGGAGGTGACCTGCAAGTTTGCCTCTAAGCTCCCATGGGGCCAAACTAGAAAGTGAATTTTGACCAATTATGTGGCACATGGCATCCTTAAAATTAAAAAAATCTGGTTGTTCAGGAGAAAGAAGCCTTTTCTGTTCTCCAGATCCGAAGGCATTTCATTAAATCTAAGATCAGTTTATTTCCTTGAAGCCTCCTACAGAAGACTATATGATGGAATGGTCACGTCCTTCACAGGAGTCTCCAGGGTTGTCTTACTAATGGAATGGGCCAATGACACAATGCAAGGGTGCGATTCAGAAGAAACAAAATGTTTTAAAGGTAAAATTCGACAGAGCTCAGCAAATGAACACCCTATCCTTTCTTGCAACTCTCCATGAAAATTGATTGTCACAGGCAAACTTTTTATCAGGATGATTATGAGAATGAAAGGTTGTAGGCAGTGGTAGGCAGCTGGAGTCCAGTTGCTCTCTGTCCCCAATGAAGGTCTGGTCCATAAGCTTTGACACAGGTGGTGGGATTTTAGATGCCCGCTGGAATGACCCCCTCACTCACCTTAGCATTGGGTCTTCTCAGGTAGAGCCAGTCTCCTGTCTTCAGAAGAGGGTGACCATTTGTCCCTACTGACAGCCACACGGGACTGAGGCTCCAGAGTCATGCATATCCCTAGCACAACCATCAACCTTCTTTTCCCCTGTCAACCTGCCAATCATCCACTTAGGCCAGTGAACATTTCTAATAAACCAGCTCTAGAACATCTAACTTTTAGCGGTGTAGCTTTCCAGTGAGTCTTCTAAGAAAATTAATTAGAAGTTGTATTCGTACAGGTAACTATTTTTATCTTTTCAGTGGAATTCTTGGATATTGGCCATCTGAGTAATGACTTTAATTTTAAGACTCATTGATTTAAGCCATTCTGTGTGGCAACGATTGAATGGCAGGACCCACTATCTATTGTGGCCATTTCGAATGCGAAATGAACTCTCATCATCAGACTTTCTCCTAGCGTGCAGCTTACCTCCTCACACAGGATGGCCCAGCCTCCCTTCGCTGTGTTCTGCAGATGTGATTTCCAGCTGGTGATGCTCCCTCTGCTCGCTCTTACTCTGCTCCATTCAGAAGCCAGGCCACATCAGGCTGGTAAAGCAAGTCCTCCTTGACTCTGAGACATATTACCGTGGAGCCTAGACTGCCATCATAGTGGCAGCCATGGGGCTCCCTTTTATATGAAGTTGGTTCACCCTTTTCCTGAGCCATGTTTCTCATCTATACCCCATGCATGGGTCTGGCCTCTTCAGGACTGCTGTGCTTGGCAGCTCCCTGGCTCAGCTCAGAGGAAGATAGTAAATAGGAGATTTATCTGTTTTTCCGTAACTTTATGATAAATCAGTGTTGGATTCATACCTTTATTTCTTATTGTTTCTGATATTTCTATTTTGACAAACATCATAGAATGCAGATTCACCTTCTAGAAGGTATTCATTCCCTTCAATGCTGTTCCTTCTGAGCATTTTGTGATTGTTGACATTTCCCATCTGTAAAACTGGTATTCAGTGTTAGCAAGCAATGAACGAAGAATTTAATGCTTTTTTCCTTCTTCCCTATGCTTTTGTCTTCCCAACCCTTAATTGTGAGCATTGTATAAACTGTGCTTCTCAGAACTGCAGCTCTTTTTGTTTTTCTCTGAGACATCCGTCATTCTCACTGTTGGATCTTCAGCTTTGTGCTGTGAGAATGACTCAATCCACTACATGGGAAGTGCATGTTCTTCTCATTAGCGTAGATACATGTCTAAAAATCATTTATGCAGGAGTTAGTACTGTGTATGACATTGTGTAGGGACTGTTTTCTCAGAACTCTCAGGTTTAGATGGGGAGAGAGACTTATAGATGTGATAGCTCCTAATAGAAATATGTACAGCATGTTTGTGATGAGGAGACAAAGGTAAATTTAATGCTTCAGGGTCAGAGGAAGAATCTCACAGTCAGAATCCTCCCATGAAGCTTTAGAGGACAATGAGAGCTTATTTTAGGAGAGGGGCAAGGGTTAGGAAGATACACTATTTTATGACAAGGACATGTGATGTTTAGCAAACTGTGGATAATCTGTGGTGCTGGCCCAGCACCAGGTGGAAGGGACCTTTGGTGTTGTTGTTAGAGGTTATATTTTGATTCCCAGTCGTGATTCTCGGCTTGCAGCGTGCAGATTACTAGGGGTCTATGGATCAGTGCTTAGAATATGTAAGAGTTTTCTATGGAACGTCTTAACTTTGTGGAGATATATGTGTGTGTGTGTGTGTGTGTGTGTGTGTGTGTGTGTGTGTGTGTACACACATACATATATACATATATATAAGCATATTCTATATCATTCAAATTAGTGCACCTCAAAGTGTGGTGTTCAGAATGGTGCTCATCTACAAACTCTGTTTCCAGTTCACAAGGAGATAACCATAGACGCTGAGAGTAAGCAGTTAGAAACTTACAGCAATTTGACTTGGTACTGCCATGTCATTCAAATGTAGGATGTTTTAAATGCCAGTTTGTTAAGGTAGTATCATACACAACAGAATTAATGCTTTTAAAACATAGCTAGATGAGTTTGGAAGGATATATACAGTCATGTAAACACCCCACAATCAAGATAGAGAAAATTTCCATCTCCCGAAAAAGTTCTCTCATGTCCTACCCATCTATTATCCATCTCTATAGTTTCACCTTTTCTAGAATGTCATATGGATTAAATTCATATTGTAGATAATCTTTAGTGACTAATCTTTTGTTAAACGTAATTCTTTTGAGATTTTTTTATTTTGTTCCATATAATTTATTTTTGTTACTATGTAATGTTCTGCTACTAGAAAGGGGTCCTGATCCAGACCCCAAGAGAGTATTTTTGGATCTCGTGTAACAAAGGATTTGGGGCAAGTCCACAGTGTAAAGTGAAAGCAAGTTTATTAAGAAAGTAAAGAAACAAAAGAATGGCTACTTCCTAGACAGAACAGTGGCATGGGCTGCTCCACTGAGTACACTTATGATTATTTCTTGATTGTATGCTAAATAAGGGGTGAATTATTCATGAGTTTTTCAGGAGAGGAGCAGGCAATTCCCAGAAGTGGAGGTTCCTCTCCCTTTTAGAGTATATAAGGTAATTTCCAGACATTGCCAGGGCATTTGTAAACTGTCATTGTGCTGGTGGGAATGTCTTTTAACATGCTAATGCATTAAAATTAACATATAAGGAGCAATGAAGAGGACCAGAGGCCACTTTTATCACCATCTTGGATTTGGTGGGTTTTGGCCTGGTGCTTTACCATATCCTGTTTTCTCAGCAGGGTTTTTTATGACCGATATCTTGTGATACCACCACTGCTGGCCTCCTAGGAATACAGCTCAGCAGGTATCACCCTCATTTTACCCAGCCCCTACTCAAGATGGAGTCACTCTGGTTCAGATGCCTCTGACAGTTCTGCTATATGAATATACCACAGTTTCTCCATTCACTAGTTGATGTATATTTTGGTTGTTTTGGGGTTAGGCCATTCCGAAGGAAGCTGTTATGAGCATTGATTCATTGGACTTCCAGTGCACATATGTTTCTGTATTTTAGGTAAATACTTAGCGTCAGGTCTCCATGCAGGCTTGGAGCCTGAAAGTCTGAAGTCCTGCCTGCCTCTGCTGAAGTCTCCCAGCCACTGCCTGTGTTTGTCCTCAATCATTGTCCTGGATCGCCCAGGGGAGCTTCCCCAGACAAGCCCCTCACCCAATCCTGCCATCTTAACTGTTCTTATGATAATGTAAATACCTCTCACCCAACCCCACCACTGTAACTGAACTTACTCTGCAACACCCCCACCCCCCAAAACGCTACCCAAACCTATAAAACCAACTGCTATCCCACTGCCATTTGCTAATGCCCTTGTTGGCCTTAGCCCACCTGCACGCAGGTGAATAAACAGCCATGCTGCTCACACAAAGCCTGTTTGGAAGGTCTCTTCATTCAAAGCTCACGTTTTTTAAACATTGAGAAACGGAATTGCTGTGTCATATGCCAAGTATCTGTTTAATTCAGGGTTTCTCCATTCACATTTTGGTAAATACTTAGAAATGTAGGTGAATACTTAGAAATGGAATTGCTGTGTCTTATGTTAAGTATCTGTTTAATTCAGGGTTTTGTCATTCATATTTTGGGTTGGATAATTCTTCGTTGTGAGAAACCATTCTGTACACCATGGGATCTTTAGTAATAACTTTGGCCTCCGCCCACTAGATGTCAGGATGCCCCCCACTCTGTTTTGACCACCAAAAATGTCTTCAGACCTTGCTAAATGTCCCCTGGTAGCTAAAATTGCCCCCAGTTGAGAAATATTGGTTTATTGTAAAAAACTACCAAACTGTTTTTGAAACTACCAAAATGGCTTTGTCATTCTCACTCAATAGTTTATGAGTTCCAGTTTTAATGTGTCATATCTTAATTTTTATTCATTTAAGTATATTTTCTAATTTTCTTGTGATGACTTATTTGAATCATGTGATACTTATAAGTATGTTGTTTAATTTCCCAATGTTTGGGAGATTTTTCAGATTTTTTTCTACTGTTGATTTCTGATTTATTTGCATTTTGGACATAGAACATTTTTTGTACAATTTCAATCCTTGGAATTTATTTTGTGTTCCAGAATATGTTCTGTGGTGAAATATTCATATGCACTTGAAAAGAATGTCAATTATATTGTTGTTGAGTGGAATGTCATGTGCATAATTTTATATGTGACAAAATTAGCCTGTCATATGTTGGGAATTTTAACAAAGTTCTTTGCTAATGACCAGTGCCTCTCAATCTATCTGTAGCTGATAGCCTGTGCTCCCATTGTCTTGATGTTTGCCTCGATGCCAAGTGATAACCACAGGTGCTGGTGTTTCACTTACAATGAAGCCTTTTCCCTCCTGGATTTTGTACATCTAATGGTGTGGCTCCATGAATGTTCAGGTACAGTTGGAGCAAATGGGGATTTGTGAAACAATTGTAAGGTTTTTTTCTTTTCTTTTCTTTTCTTTTTTTTTTTTTTTTTTTGAGATAGAGTCTTGCTTTGTGGCCCAGGCTAGAGTGCAGTGGCTCAATTTCAGTTCACTGCAACCTCCGCCTCCCAGGTTCAAGCAATTCTCTTGCCTCAACCTCCTTAGTAGCTAGGATTACTGGCATGCACCACCATGCCCAACTAATTTTTATATTTTTAGTAAAGACAGGGTTTCACTGTTGGTCAGGCTGGTCTCAAACTCCTGACCTCCCAAAGTTCTGGGATTACAGGCGTGAGCCACCATGCCCAGCCAACTTTTTTATGTTTTAGGAAAACATTAAATGCAAGGTAGAAACAAGAACAAAATGTTTCCTGTGGCTCGTTGAGATGAGTCCTGCCTGTATCTCCGGAATCCACTCCTTAGCCTTCACGTGCTGCGTCCCTTCCCTTTGCTATTAAAGAAACTCCTTCAGTCTGGAATTTCCTGTCACCTTTCCTTACATTTTGAATCTGTATTAGTTATTTTTGTTTGTTTGCTTTTTTTTTTTTTTTTTTTTGGTAACAAATTACTTTAAACTTAATGGCTTAAAATAGCACAAATATATTGTATCACAATTTCCCTGCATGAGGAGTCTGGCTATGGATTGGTAGGGTCCGCTGCTTAGTGTCTTACCAGGTTGAAGTCAAGGCACAGTTGGAATCCGCCTTGTGTCTTACCAGTTGAAATCAAGGCTGTATTCTCCTCTGAAGCTGCAGTTCTCTCATCGGCTCACTCTGGCTATTGGGAGAATTTGTTCTGTCTAACTGTAGAAGTGAAATTCCCATTTTCTCCCTGACTACAGGTACCTCTCTGAGCTCTTTGAGGATTTCTCAAGGGCTGAGCCACATAGCCTCTTCACAGCCAGGAGGGGGGGATCTCTCTCCAGTCCACCAGGATAGAGTGTTGTTAGATAAAGTAAACCAGTCAGAGTCTTAAATTCCCGGAATGTTCCTAGATCCCACCCACACTCAACTCAATGGGAGGAGTTTACACAAGGCATGTGCGTGCGGAATGGGAGTCTCAGAGGCCATCCCAGGCTACCCCCGGATCCTACTCATCTGTTAGTGTCCAGGTGGAATTATGTTCCTTTCGTGAGCTTGTTTCATAAGCTTTCCAACAGTGTGAATTGCTCCCTTGCCTGCCTTCATTCTATAGTTTCTATCTTCTCTTTTCCACTGCCTCAGTTTGCGAGGTATAAACCCTTATAGTTCATGGCATTGACGCAGTCTGAGCAGGACACTATACCTTTGGAGTAGGTGATGCTAGATGTGCCCTTCATCTTGGCTTCCTTGTATTCTCTGCAACGCTGAGGTAGCTCTTGCTAAGAGTAAGCATTATGGTGTTTTAATAAAGCTGAAGTTCCTAAAGGCCTGACATACAGTATATGCTTTCCGAATGTAAGTTCATCCTAAGCATGCTACGGCCAGTATGGCATGTTTTGAATGTATCTCATTATCTACATGTATCATTGTCCATGTGTTCTCATTGTTCAGCTCCCACTTATAAGTGAGAACATGTGGTGTTTATCTACACTTAGGGACAGAGACTGTCTTTTCTTTCCCCTCTGTAACCTGTATACAGTGGGCTAAAATGTTTGAATCAGGGCAAACAAAGATTACAGAAAAATCATGACTCAGTTCAGGAACCTCTGCTTAAGAAAGCCTAGAATTTAATTGGAAATGAAAGAGAGTACTTCAGACAGTGTGACTTCAGATGGCAGGAATATGGAGATGGAAAAACATGGAAGATTGGGCACCCTCTCGGATGTCTTTGTAGCGGCTGCCCAGTACCTGGCCCACTGTAATGATCAGTTATCAGTTATTAGTGTTACTGATAACTGTCAGGGAGTTGTGTGTGCCTATCTAGTCTAAGGCTTTTTAAAAACAACTGTTTTTTGGTTTTTTTTTTTTGCCCCCTAATAGCTGGTGCTCAAGACCGAATCGGCTGGGCTTTTGGCCTAGGATTAGAAAGGCTAGCCATGATTCTGTATGACATCCCTGATATCCGTCTCTTCTGGAGTGAGGACGAGCGTTTCCTGAAGCAGTTCCGTGTAGCTAACATTAATCAGAAGGTGAAGTTTCAGGTAAGATGGCTTGCAAGAACTGAATAAATAATAATAATAATGGCTGTCAAGGATTGACAGGATCATGTACTTGAAAGCCATTGAATTTTATTTTATTTATTTTTTATGTTGCTTTAAGTTCTGGGATACATGTGCAGAATGTGCAGGTTTGTTACATAAATATACATGCTCGTGGTGGTTTGCTCCACCTATCGACCCGTCATCTAGGTTTTAAGTCCCACATGCATCATGCATTAGGTATTGTTCAAATGCTCTCCCTCCCCTTGTCCCGCACCCCCCGAATAGGCTCCAGTATGTGATGTTCCCCTCCCTGTGTCCATGTGTTCTCATTGTGCAGCTCCCACTTATAAGTGAGAACATGTGGTGTTTAGTTTTCTGTTTCTGTGTTAGTTTGGATGTTTGGTTTTCTGTTATCTGTGTTAGTTTGCTGAGAATGATGGTTTCCAGCTTCATCTATGTCCCTGCAAAGGATATGAACTCAATCTTTTTTATGGCTGCATGAATTTTGAACAATGTGAATTTGTAAAGAAATTCCTGGCCAGGCACGGCGGCTCACGTTTGTAATCCCAGCACTTTGGGAGGCCGAGGCAAGTGGATCACCTGAGGTCAAGAATTTGAGACCAGCCTGGCCAACATAGTGAAACCCTATCTCTACTAAAAATAGAAAAATTGGCTGGGCGTGGTGGTGTGTGCCTGTAGTTCCAGCTGCTTGGGAGGCTGAGGTAGGAAAATCACTTGAACCCAGGACGTGGAGGTTGCAGTGAGCCGAGATTGTGCCATTGGACTCCAGCCTGGGCAAAAAGAGAGAAACTCTGTCTCAAAAAAAAAGAAGTTCCTAAAAAGAGGCCCATAAACCCACAAGGGGTTCATAAACCTTTAGAAATTTTATGCAAGAGAAAAGATATTTGTCAATCTTATTAGTCTAGGCAGAGAACCAATTTTGTACTTTTTTAATGAACATTTTATCATTATGAAATATCCAACTTTATCACTGATCTTTGTCTCTTAAAGTTTACTTTTTATAATATTAATATAGACACTGGATTTCTTATGATTGATGTTTGCGATGCAGATCAGTTTACTTTCATTCTATATCTTCATCTTAATTGTACATCTCTTATAAACAGCATAAAGTTGGGTCTGTTTTTTAAGACCCAGATCTAGTCTTCGTCTTCTCAATTGGAGTGTTGAATACACTTACATTTGATATCTTAAATAATAACTTATATTCCTGGGCCTAATGCTATCATTTTTAAACTTCTTTCCCATTTTCCTCATCAGTTTTTTATTTATTTTACTTGAAAATTGAAGTTTGTTTTCATTTTGTGTCCATGTTACATTTTATTTCTTCCATTTGTACTTAGTTTTCATCATTTTATGTGATTTTAAATGGTTACATTATAATATGCATAATTCATTCTTCATGTTTTATCATGAAGAAGTATTATACAACTTTGTGAAACATTTTGCCACTTTATAATAGTGTAATTTTATTATCCCTCCTGTCTAGGTTGTCAAGTTATTTTTTTTTTCTTTTTTGTCCTTGGACTTTAAAGAGGTCACATTATTGCCTTTATCTCTGGTTTTCAGCAATTTGACCTATGTATGATTTTCTGTCTGTTTTTCTGCTTCAGGATTTGCTGTGTTAGGTTAATATCTTTCAAGCATTTTGGACAATTCTCATCTAGTACCTTTTCCAGCAATTCTACTCCATTCATTTTTCAGAGTATAGCTGCATATATGTTAGACCATTTGTTCCTGTGCCATAGAACTCTGATGAAAGGTGTTTTAATTAATGATTTTTTTTCCTGTGTGCTTTATTTTTGATATTTTTTATTGTCTTCTCTTTGGGCTGCTAATCTTTCTTTTTTCTTTTTTTTTTTTTTTCTGTTTTGTCCAACTAACCATTAAGCCGATCCAGTGGATTAACCATTCCCCAGATATTGTATTTATCAATTCTAGAATTTGCATTTGCTTCCTTTTTAGAGTTTTCATTTATCTACTGAAATTCTTGATCTTTTCATCCATTTCATCCATTCTTCCTTAAATTCTTTCACATATTCGTACTAGTTATTTTGTTTTATTTATTTATTTTTGAAATGGAGTCTTGCTCTATTGCCCAGTCTGGAGCGGAATGCAATGGCTCAATCTCAGCTCACTGCAACCTCCGCCTGCTGGGTTCAACTGATTCTCCCGCCTCAGACTCCTGAGTAGCTGGGATTACAGGCATGTGCCACCACGCCTGGCTAATTTTTGTATTTTTAGTAGAGACGGCGTTTCGCCATGTTGGCCAGGCTGGTGTTGAACTCCTAACCTCAGGTGATCCTCCTGTCTCAGCCTCCCAAAGTTCTGGGATTACAGGCATGAGCCACCATGCTCGACCTTATAATGGTTATATTTAAGTAGTTGTCTGTTAATTCCAACCATTTAGTTATCTAGTGTTCTTTTGTTGCTTTTTCTTCCTAATCATGGCTTATATTTTTCCTGCTTCTTCACTTGTCTTACTTTTTTTTTTTATTGTGTTGAATGGACACCAAGACTGAGGTAGATAAAATTTATCCCTAGAAAGCCTTATGCTTTCTGCTATCTGGCTGCTAAGGTGACTAGGCAAGATCTTTTTGTTCTATCAGGAGTTGAGTTGGATTTCACATCTGATTTCCTGTTCGTGGTGAGATCTAGCCCTGCAGCAGAGTTTGGGATCTAACCATGTGAGATCACAGGAGCTTTCTGCTTTTCATCCACTTACCAGCCTCTTCCACCACCAGACTTTGTAAGCAGAAATATTATGAAGGAGAATTGGCTGGCAGTGAGGGTTAGCTCTGTTTCTCCATTTTCCAATCTGCCATGCCAGCCCATGCTTGGCTGATAAAAGTTGGCTTGTTTCTTCTTATTCCAGAAAAATGTCTTTGCTAGTAGCAGGCTAGCTCTTCCGCCTACTCATGCCCCAGTGGTAAAAGCTGCCATCAATGTCTGTCTACCCTAGAAGGGCTCATCTCTCTCTGGAGTTACATTTATTTGTATTTGTGTCCAGACCTCGTCAACTGTATTAGTCTGGTTTCATGCTGCTGATAAAGACATACCTGAAACTGGGAAGAAAAAGATGTTTAATTATACTTACAGTTCCACATGGCTGGGGAGGCCTCAGAATCATGGCAGGGTATGAAAGGCACTTCTTACATGGTGGTGGCAAGAGAAAATGAGGAAGAAGCACAAGCAGAAACCCCTGATAAACTCATCAGATTCTGTGAGACTTACTCACTATCACAAGAAAGCATGGCAAAGAGGCAAAGACTGGCCCCCGTGATTCAATTTCCTCCCCCTGAGTTGCTCCCACAACATGTGGGAATTCTGAGAGGTACAATTGAAGTCTAGATGTGTATATCATCAACTTTAAGGACAGGTATGGTTTTTGAAAATGTATTTTTTTTTTATTGATACAGTGAAACACACTGATTTTGCATATGTGCCCATCTGCATCTGAAACCTTCCCATGTATGTATGTATATGTGTGTATATTTTTGATTTTTACCTTAGGACTTTTAAAAACTTATACTTAAATAATTATCTGTTTTATTTTAGCATTGATTCCTTCTAGACTAATTTGAAATAAAGCTGTCTCTAAATCAAAATAAAATCTGGCTAAGAGCTTTACCTTTTTCTCATTCACTTTTTAAATATATTGTCATTTATTTAATCAGCAAACATTTATAGAACACCAACATTGTTCAGAATGATGTGCTCAACACTGTGGTATGGCAAATAAAAAAGAAAAACACTGTTGCCACCATAATTAAGTAGCTTAAATTCAATTTTAAGTGTACCTACAACCGTCTTTTTTATGAGACACAGACGTAGTCAGAAATAGACTCTTGATCTCTTGTACTGTCATTTTTCCCCTTTTCTGCCTCCAGATTTGAAAGCCAGTCTATGATACCTGCACTAATATCTAATTTATATAGTTGCCTTTGTGTAACAAACTGAAGAACTTCTAATGGGGAAGTTAGGATTTGTATATTCATATTTAGTTGAATTATAGATTACAGATCATACTATTACCTAAGTATTCACTAATAATTAGTATCTATTCTTGTCAGTTTCCTGTTGCTTAGATAACCAATTACCACAAATCTAGTCGCTTGAAAAAATGTATTTATGATTTTTACAGTTCTAGAGGTGAGAAAACCAAAATCCACCCGACTGGGCTAAAGTTAAGGTGTCAGCAGGACTGGCTCCTTCTGTAGGCTCCGGGGAGAATCCACTTTCTTGCCTTTTCTGGCTTCTAAAGGCCATCCTCAGACTTTGCATCGTAGCCGTGTATTACGTTGCCTTTCTCTGTCCTTCCATCTTTTGTCACATTGCCTTCTTTTTGAACTTTGCTTCTTTCTTATAAGGACCCGTATGATTATATCAAGCCTTGCTGGGTAATTCCGGATAATCTTTCCATCTCAAAATACTTCTTTTAAAGTAATCCTTTAATGCTTTAATACGAATTAATTCTCTAATACAAAAGGAAAAGTACAATTCCTTTTGAATATAAGGCAATATATTTATAGGTTATAGGGATAAGGACATGGATATCTTTGGGTGGAGTTGGGGGTATTTTTAAGTCTACCGCAGTCTTCCGTTTAACCCCCAAAGATTCACATCTGTCTTGTGTAAATGCATTCAGCCTATCCCAAGGTCCTGCAAAGTCTAAGCCCATTGCAAGATAAACTCAAAATCGAAAATGTCATCTAAATATCTTCAGCCCTTAAGTTGCATTTCATCATTTAATTGTCTAAAGCTGGTTTATGTGACACTCTCGGTATGATTAATCCTGGGGCAAAATTCCTCTCCACCTTTGCACCTGAAACAGGGTACCTACTCCCAAAGCACAATAAGTAGGATAGACATTGGAGAATAGTCGTAGACATTTCCATTCAAAAAGGGAGAAAATGAAAGAAAAAAAAAATCACTGGTTCCAAGCAATTTCAAAATTCAGCCATTAGGTTTCAAGGTCTGAGGATAATTTTCTGAGGCCCTTGGCTTCACCCTTTTGACATGTACAGTACTATGCTCTAAAATATCCTTCCTTTTTAAAATTTATTTATTTATGTGACCAGCTCTTGCTCTGTCGTTGGGCTGGAGTGCAGTGGTACGATCATGACTCACTGAAACCTCCACTTTCCAAGCTAACATCTCAGCCCCTCGAGAAGCTGGGACTACAGGCACATGCTACCACACCCAGCCAATTTTTTGTATTTTTAGTAGAAAGGGTGTTTTGCCATGTTGTTGAGGCTGGTCTTAAACTCCTGGGCTCAAGCGGTCCCCCTGCCTCAGTCTCCCGAAGTGTTGGGATTATAGGCATAAGCCACTGTGCCTAATCTTTTTTTTATTAAGGGTGGCATGTATCTGCAGGTGAGTTGTTTTATTACCCTGGCTTTTGCCTGAAGAATTTAGGGAGTCAAAGAGTCTTCTTCCTTTCATTTTCCTTTTGTTCTTTTCTTTTGTCCCTCTCAATCCAACCTGACAGTATTCCTGATGGTAAACCATTCTAAAAAACCTTGTGGGTCTCCCTTGTATGTCATAGGGATTCATTCCATTACACAAGAGGTCCCTCTGCAGATCTTTCTTGAATAATTCATTGCCATTTTTGGCTCCTGCTGAGATGCCTGAGGGGATCCTTGAATCATATGCTTACTTTCTTCAAAGAACCCTTTGTGTCACTAAATACACTGATCCTTTGAACCTTCTGAGGCACTAACAAAGGCTTATATAGCTGCACTCTTGTCTTTCTCTCGAGAGCACTTTTCTTTCAGTGAATCCCTAACTTTTGTGTCTTTCGCAATCTAGATAGGCTAAGAATTTCTGAAATTATCTATTCTTGGTTCTCTTTGAGTATCAGTTCTCTGAATTTGTCTGTTTTCTCCTATAAGAATAAACCAGGCTGCATTTTCATTGTTTGCTTGGAAATGTCCTCAGCTAAGTGTTGAAGCTCATTGCTTACAGGTTCTGCATTACACATCCAATTCATCCAGTTCTGCCGCTACATAACAATGATCCCCTTTCCTCCATGTTCCACTAACATGTTCCTCATTTCCTTGCAAGCCCTCACCAACAGGGCTTTTGACATCTATATTTCTACCACCAGTATGTTTATGCTTATTTGGATATTCCCAAACAGTGTAGGTTTTCTCTACCATGCTCCTCACTTTTTCCTTGCCCATCAGAGTCTGTAACATCTGTATTCTACGAATCTCTTTGAGGTAAACTAGCCATTTAACGTCATGGTGCTCAAAGTTCTCTACTACCCATTGACCAATTCTAAGGCTAATTCCACATTTTGATGTATTTGTTACAAGCAGTACCTCACTTCCAGAATACAAAAATATGTATTAGTTTCTTGTTGCTGCTGTAACAAATTACCACAAACTTAGTAGCTTAAAACAACGTGAACTTGTTATCTTATAGTTGGGGAGGACAGAAATCCAGAATCAGTCTGATTGGCTTAAAGTGAAGGTGTCAGCAGGGCTGGTTCCTTCTGGAGGCCCTGGGGGAGAATCTGTTCCCTTTCCTTTGCCAGTCTAGAGACAATCCTCAGTTCTCAGCTCATGCCTGCATCACATTGCCTTTTCCCAAGTACTGCCAATTCCCTCTGTAAACACCTCACCCTCTCTCTGAATTTTTGCCTCCGTCTTCAAAGGACTCTTCTGATTACATGGAACCCACCAGGATAATTCAGAATAATCACCTCATCTCAACATCCTTCCTTAATTGTATTTATAAAGATCTTTCTTAATGTAGGATAACATATTCACAGCTTCCAGGGATTAAGACAAGGACATCTTTGGAAGGGGGCTATTATTTAGCCTATCACTTGTGCCATTTTATGTTCTATTTCATCATGACAAATTCTTGCCTTCGGATCTAATAGACTGGTTTGTTTTTAGGGATAAGTAATACAGATAGTATTAAAGTGTTAGCTATTTTTAACTATGTAGAGTAGTCATATTTACATATATAAGAGGGGACTGTGTTGACAGAAAACTTGTTTTATCACTACGTTTGACCCACGAAAATACTTAAAATGATTGTAATCCTGTGCAATCCCAGAGGTGGGGAGAGGAAACGGGGAAAAGGCCTGCTGGCAGCTATGAACTTGTGGTTCCTCTGGCCAGGAAACTCTGGGAGCCATTTGGTAATCCTATTGTGCAGGAAGCAGAAATTTCTCTTTCTTGGTCTCCCTTTCGCCCCTCCTAAGTTATGCTCGAGGCTGTGCTGGCTTCTGTGGTGTCTTCCTCTGTGTAGCCTCCATGTCCTGTCCTGTACATGTTTCTGTCCTGCTGTGGAGCACTCTCCTGGGTGCCAGCAACAGTCTCTGATTGATGGGACCCTGAGTCCTTATCTGTGTGACTCTTTTCCTGAATACTTTGTAACCCATTGTTTAAATCTAGTCAAATAAGAAACTCAGGTTAAAATGTGACTTTAATTTTTGGTTTTCATTTTATATATTTTGAATTAAGTGCTTTGCCTACCATGGCTTTCTTTAACCAGCCTGGACCTGTGCTTGAGATAAGCGGATGAATAATATGGTAATACGGTTGTTCTATTATGCAAGTGATATCTTGTTCTGACAAGAGGTATTTGTCCACCACTACAGCTTCCCGTGCTGTATTCATTATGGGTATTTGGGTCTTGGATATACACCTGCCAACCTTGCTGGAGCAAAATTTTCTGTTGCAGTGCATTGAACTGAATATTCAATAATGAAACTTCAATTTATGCTTTAAATGTTAACAGTCCAAAATTATGAATTCAATATTTAGTCCTACACAGAGCAATACTCGTGTTATTGAAAATTACTCAACATTGTACATTTTACTTACAGATTTTATTTAGAACTTACTAATTCCGTGTCTATCTATTGACTTACAAGGTCAGTCCTCATTTGACGAAAAATTAGGCAGTGTTGGCTGTTACCTTTTTTTTTCCCAGTTGAAGGGTTTTTTTTTTTTTTTTTTTTTTTGAGACGGAGTTTCGCTCTTATTACCCAGGCTGGAGTGCAATGGCGCGATCTCGGCTCACCGCAACCTCCGTCTCCTGGGTTCAGGCAATTCTCCTGCCTCAGCCCCCTGAGTAGCTGGGATTACAGGCACGCGCCACCATGCCCAGCTAATTTTTTTCTGTATTTTTAGTCGAGACGGGGTTTCACCATGTTGACCAGGATGGTCTCGATCTCTTGACCTCGTGATTCACCTGGCTAGGCCTTCCAAAGTGCTGGGATTACAGGCTTGAGCCACCGCGCCAGGCCCAGTTGAAGGGTTTTACTGGCTCTCTCCTGAGACCACAGACTATATAATATTTCCAATCCTGGATGGAGCCTCAAATACTTAACACTGCAACAGGAGTATTGAGAGTGGATGGGTAGTGGCTGCAAAGCTATCATACTATATCCAAGATGATAACACTTGTAGTTAGTAGTCAATACTTACTTCAGCCTTACTCTGTGTCAAGCACTACTATAAAGACTTTCTATGTCTTCATTAAATTTTCTCAGTAACGCTCCGAGTTTAGGTACTGTTATTCTCCCAGTGTCACACATGAGAAAGTTGTAGCGGAGCCGTCATCTCAATAGCATCGTTATGTTACCACGATATGTAGTTCCATCAGGGCTTCCAGAAGCCATTTCCTAGAGTATAGCCTGAGTATAAAACTCATAGGTGGATTATTCAGAGCCAAAGGATCTAAATTAGTTTTTAACAAATCTGAAAATCGGTAGACAGTTTACAGAAAATGCAGCATGAAGTTTAAGTGATCTAATTTATGAACTTCCTGGTTTGTAGGCTACAAGTATTAATGCTTTCTCAAATGTCAATGTGCAGGTGAATCTGTAGTGGATCTTGTTAAAATGCAGATTCTAATTTAGTAGGTCTGGGATAAGGCCTGGGATTCTGGATTTCTAACAGTCTCCCAGGTGAAGCTGATACTGCTGGTCCTCGAGCCACACTTTGAATCAAAGTAATGATGGGAAAAATTATTTAACTTGTCAGGGTCTCAGCTATATCATTGTTCAATTAGATGGTAAAAGGAGATGGTCTGACTAGGTGGTGAAACTCGCTTCCTTCTCTGTTGCAGTCTCATATTGAGTATAACTATTATAATAAGCAGATCTATAATTTGATACCTTTTGCACTTAATCTTGAAACTCTTTTCTTTCTTTTTGCCCTAAATTTTGTTTCCATGAATTTCCAACAGTTGCAAAACTATTATACTTGTTTTTTGGATTAACTGCTGAAACTCCGTCCTTCCTTTTTCCCTCCCTCACTCCCTCCCTTCTTTGTATTTTTCAAAGTGAGGGAACTATGTGAATAACTCATTTAGTTTAAATACACATTTTTAAAAATTATGCGTAAGTCAGAGATTTGCTTGTGCACTTTAATTTGTGAACAGAAACTGTTAGTATTTACATCAGGAAAAATGAAGCTAAAGACGATGAAAGTCAGAAAGAGCGAAGAATTTGGAAGCATGAGCAGGACAGTGACTATGAGAGAGTCTTGTATCAACTAGGCCATCCCTGAGGTCAGTCATGCCTAGAGTCCCAGGGAAAACTCTGGGTCAGAGTTCATCCTTGCTCTTTCTGTGGTAGCAAGCATCAGCCATGAGTGCGGCATGATATGAGTCCTGGGATGTTCTTAAGGCCAGGTTTGGCTCTTTTATTTATTTAAACCTTATAGCAATCACAGTTCAATACACTATTCACCTGTTCAATTTGTTGAGGACCTTATAATACTTGCCATTTGTTGAATGCTGTGTGTAAGCCATTGAGCTAAATACTTTGCCTATGTTACAGCGTTTAGGCACCACAGTGGATGAGGTGAGTACTACAAATCCATTTTATAAATGATGAAACTGAGCACCAGCAAGTAATTACTTAGCACCAGCAAGTAATTCAACCATAATAACTGTAGTAGTAAGTAACAGAGCCAGGATTTTAACCAAAGCTGACTCCAGAGAGCTCCTAATACTGAACTAGTAAGCTGTTACTGCTGCCTATACCAAGCTCTGTGCTAGATGCTGGAGTCAGTAAAGTAAACTTGACAGTCTCTGACTTCAAGTTATTTCTAATCTAGAGGATGAGACAGATTTATTGAGACACTTATAAAATAATATGTTATACAGTTTCACTCTGTGTCCCCACCCAAATCTTATCTTGAATTGTACTCCCATAATTCTCATGTGGGAAGGACCTTGTGGTCCTTGTGGGAAGGACTGGTGGGAGATAATTCGAATCATGGGGGCAGTTGCCTTCATCCTGTTCTTGTGATAGTGAATAAGCCTCACGACATCTGATGGGTTTATAAGGGGTTTTTGCTTTTGCGTCTTACTCATTTTCTCTTGTTGCCACCACATAAGAGTGCCTTTTGCCTCCTGTCATAATTCTGAGACCTCCACAGCCATGTGGAACTGTAAGTTCAATTATTAAACCTCTTTTTCTTCCCAGACTCAGGTAAGTCTTTATCAACAGTGTGAAAATGGACTAATACAATATGTAACAGTAGTGGAGCTATATATAGATAAATGTAGAATATCACTGATACTGGCCAATGAATGTGGCGGTCAAAATTTCATTCTTCGTTTCTTTAATCCTTTTTTGCTAGTTAATTCTCTAAATCCTTCCATGTCTCTCCAGAATTGTATTAGGCCTTGAGCCTGTGATTACTTGCTAATCTCCTTGGCTTGGAATAGCTTCTAGATCTGGTTTTGCTGTCTTTATTATAAATGTTGTCTAATAGAGACTTAATGTGGGATTTTTCTATTCCCAAATAAATCCAGCTGTGAGAATCACATCAGCTTCATTGTGTTGCAATGAAACTAATAGATCTCAAACTTTTTCATTATTTCCATGTGTATTTTTCTCATTTTACTTCTCCCAAAAGTATATTAAGTATTTTCTTTTGTTGGAAAAGAGGTGTTTATCTCAGAAGATGCTAATAGAAAGGGATACAGGCAGAAAGGTAAAAGATGACCAATCATAGAATATTTTATATGTATTCAGAAAGCATTGTTGACTTTAAAATAAGGAGCCATACAGTGATTAAGACTATAGACCAGTTTGTATTGAGTATCATTATAGTGCTTATATGTAAAGCATTTATAACAGAGCCTGTCACATTGTAAGCATTTAATCCATCTTAACTGTTATTTACATTTTTACCACCACTGCTACTATTGTGTTGTCACCACCACGGCCTCACCACTTCAGGTAGTCACTTATAAAATGGATGATAGGGGCTACTGGAAAAAACTATTACAACCTACAATCTATCTTCTGCTGACTAATGCTTGAAATCTCCCCTTAGAGCTTGCTTCCTTGTTTAATACTTTAAACCTAGTTGAACATAATATGTTCCTTTTGCCTAGAACTGGCTGTGTGTACACTCCATGGGACAACTGGATAGAACTAGTGGGGAGTGTGTAGCTGTGGAACACTTTTTTCTGTTTGAAATTGAGTATAGAAATCAGGGTCACTGTGGTGCATTCAACTAACTTAACTATGTTGATCAAAAGGAAACATACACTGTTCTGAAGCAGCAGCCACAGTCCTCATGATTCTCAGTCCCTTCTACCCTCAGTCATCATCTTCAGCTTGCTTTGCCAGCATTGATGTTGTATGACCTCAGCCTTATGACGTTAGGACATTTGATTGCCCTATAGTCTGTGAAGTCCTGTTGGTTGTGGCCCTCTGCTTGTGTTGAAATCTGCTCCATCAGAGGTCTATGGGCTGATTGTTTTGTGAAAAATGAGATCTTGTGGTATGTTTTACATATTTAGATTATCGTAACTACACATTTCTCTCTCGTTTATTAAATTTCTTTAAAAAAAAAAAAGAAAAAAAAAAAACTAGGTCCTCAGTTTTCTTGTAGTGTAGATTGGAAAAATGTCACACATATTCAATAGCCTTGTTGCATTTTCTTGGCCATTAACCTTATGGAAATAAATAATAATTTTCTATTTATAGATAGCATATTAAGCCTTAAAACTTGCCAACAATCTATAAAATTTGACAAATTAGGTTCAATATATTTTAGGAATCATCTTCCTGACTAAAGAATTTTTGGTATTTCTGTCCCTGGAATCAGAGGGATGCTTTTATACTGCACAGAATCACCTAAGCTGTATATTTAATAGTTGGTGGATTATAGAGTTAAAAAGTTATACCTGTAGAAAGAGGTCATCCAAATAGGGACCAGAAACAAATACCAGTTTGAAGGAACTGACACGGAAAGAAAGGTCATGTCCATTAAGTGATGGTGGACAAGCTAACGTCTTCTTTTTCCTGAGTGTGCATATGGGAAGTAATAGTTACAGGGTGGCAATAGGGTTGCCTTTGGCTTCAGCCAAGAGGAGACCCAGCCAAGAATGGCTTAACTAAGAACAACAGCAGCAAACCCTCAATGATGCCAGGGCTCTAAAACACTGAACATTTTAATCTCGATTCGTCCCCTCCAGATTGAAGGATGGTGACAGGACCATCAAGCATTACTTCTTACAACAAAGTCTGGAGGCAGAAAATTAAACACATTTGCTTCCTTTTCCTAAGTGTGAGGAAGAGTGTTCTGGGACACCTCAGCAGACTTCCCTCACATCTCATTTTCAAGGTAGTTGGAGTGGTCTGTGAGGTTAGCCTGTTATTTTCTGCTCTTTGTACTGAGCTCTTGTCAATAAGCCTTGTGCTTTTGCATTATATCACAACAAACAATGCCACATGTGTACAATTGTGGCCTGTCGAGAAAGATATCTCTTGTTACTACAGATTTCTTTATGAACAGATAGTCACTTAGGAAATAGATGACAGGGGCTACTGGAAAAACTGTTACAACCTACAATCTATCTTCTGCTGACTAATGCTTGAAATCTCCCCTCAGAGCTTGCTTCCTTTAGTTTAATACTTTAATCCTAGTTATACATAACATGTTCCTTTTGCCTAGAACTGGCTGTGCCAACCTTTCATAGGTCAACTGGATGCTATTAGTGGGGAGTGTGTAGCTATGAAACACTTTTTTCTGTTTGAAATTGAGTATAGGCCGGGCGCAGTGGCTCAAGCCTGTAATCCTAGCACTTTGGGAGGCCGAGGCGGGTGGATCACGAGGTCAAGAGATCGAGACCATCCTGGTCAACATGGTAAAACCCCGTCTCTACTAAAAATACAAAAAATTAGCTGGGCGTGGTGGCGCGTGCCTGTAATCCCAGCTACTCAGGAGGCTGAGGCAGGAGAATTGCCTGAACCCAGGAGACGGAGGTTGCGGTGAGCTGAGATCGCGCCATTGCACTCCAGCCTGGGTAACAAGAGCGAAACTCCGTCCCAAAAAAAAAAAAAAAAAATAGAAATTGAGTATAGACATCAGGCCATTGTGGTGCATTCAACTTAACTGTGTTGGTCAAAGGAAAAACGGATACTAGCTTTACACAACATAGAAGTTAGATCTTCAGTGTTACCACAGAACTGTCAAATGTTGATGAGACAATTCAAATGGAAAAGTGAAGGTTCATCTCAGCTTTCTAGGGGCCAAATTAAGTCAAAGTAATTTACCGAGTAAGAATAATTACTTAAGGAAGGTAAGCATAGTTGTTCTGTGCCGTTAACTTACCTCATCCTGTACAAAAGAAAAAACACATTTCTTCACTATTTCAATCAGAGGCTCCTTCTGCTCCTTTACTCAAAGGGTAAGAGGAGCACATGGGCTCACCTGATGCGTGAGGCATTGAAGGCTGCCTGTGTTTAGACAGAGAAATGAGTTACTTTGTAGGTAGAGTGTCACACAGCTTTTCAAACTTCATGCATTTATACTGGCGTTTTCTAGTGTAATCTTGTAACCTTGAAGATGAAGAATGTGGTTAAAGGAAGCAGTACTTTACACAGTGGATAGTTTAATTTTTCTTTCTATCGTTTGGCCAAATAACGAATTAAATGTTTTCTTTCAATGTGAGAGAAGAATTTATTTTCTAAATCTCCCTGTGAGATTTATAAATTACAAGTTATAATTCACTGTCCTTAATAGTGAATTATAAATAGAAGACCCTTGTAAGAGTCCACATGGCAGAGTTTGAACTTGGGTAACTGTGATTTGAGAAGCAATTTTGCATCTGTTTTGATTCATTTTTGAGATGATGATATGTTCTAAACATGTATTTCTGGGTTTAACTTGGTAACAATGTAGAACTGTGTGTCCACCAGCCAGCTGTTTACCGCTGTTAAATCCTAGGATTTTACTACAGATTTTTTTTTAAAGACGGAGTTTTGCTCTTGTTGCTCAAGCTGGAGTGCAATGGCACGATCTCAGCTCATTGCAACCTCCACCTCCTGGGTTCAAGCCATTCTCCTGCCTCAGCCTCCCAAGTAGCTGGGATTATAGGCACACACCAGCACACCAGCTAATATTTTTTTTTGCATTTGTAGTAGAAACAGGGTTTCACCATGTTGGCCAGGCTGGTCTTGAACTCCTGACCTTAGGTTATCCACCGCACCCAGCCTAGATTTTTTTAAAGAGTAAAAGTGGTTAGGTACAGGGGCTTATGCCTATAATCCCAGCACTTTGGGAGGCTGAGAGGGTAAGATCGCTTGAGCCCAAGCATTTGAGACCAGCCTGGGCAGCATAAAGAGACCCCGTTTTTACAGAAAAAATCAAAATAAATTAGCTGGACATGGTGGTTCACCTGGGTTGACAGCTACTTGATTGGCTATGAAGGAGGATTGCTTGAGCAGGGGGTAGGTCAAGGCTGCAGTGAGCCGTGATCATGCCAGTGTACTCCAGCCTTGGCAACAGAGGGAGACCCTATCTCAAAACAAACAAAAAAACAGTAAAAGCATTAGAAATGTAGTTGAAACACCTGTTTCTCCCTCATTTCATTCTGCTTCCCCATCTCCCCAGAGGTCACAACTAGTTGCAGTTTGATATTTACCATTCTCATGTTCTTAGGCCATTTGTATATGTCCAAAAGCATTTTGTAGGGTTGCTTCAAAATATATATTATATGGTCAAAGTCGCTAAAATATAGAAATCCAGAGAGGTTTTGTGGATATTTGATGAGCAAATTCTAAAATGTATATGGAAATGTGGAGGGCCAAGAATAGCCAAATAACAAAGTTGAAAGATTTGCTTAATCTGATGTTGTATTTTTGAGAAGTCATAGTAATTGTGAGAATATGGAACTGATGCAAGGATCAACACAAAGGCCCATGAAATGCAGTGAGGAGCCCGAAACACACCTGCACATTATACTAGACTTATGGCAGTACTAGTGCTATGGAACAGGGGCAAGAGGACAAGGCTTCTTCATAAATGGAGCAGGGATAATTGGGTACCCACATGGAAAAAAATGAAACTTGACCCCATATTTATAATTGCTAAAAAATGAATTCCTGGGGAGTTGTAGATCTAAATGCGAAAAGTAATTTATTAGCTTACCACCTTTGAAAAAGCCATTTTACCATGAGTGGTTCTTTAATTTTTATTGGAGTGAATTGAATTGAGGAGATTGAACTAAATGAACTATGGTAATGTAAAATTAAAACCTAATTAAATGTCTGCTCTTTAAAGTTTTGAAATGAGTGTTTACTTAAAGTGCTTCCTGTAAGTTTTTTGTAAAGCATTTTATCAAATTAGGGGTGTTTCCTTCTACTTTGAGTTTGCTTAAAGTTTTTGTTATAAACGAATGCTAAAATTGATTAAACCTTTCTATATATTTTGAGATGATCTCACGATTTCTGGCTTTATTCTGTTAATCTTGTGACATTTAGAGATTTTTTTTTGAATGTTAAACCAATATTTTATTCCTGAAACATACATAACTCGGTTGGTGAAATATTACCATTTTACATACTTGTGGATTTTATTTGTTAATATTTCTTTTTTTTTCTCTTTATTTTTATTTATTTATTTTTTTCCCATTTATTTATTTTATTGCATTTTAGGTTTTGGGGTGCATGTGAAGAACATGCAAGATTGTTGCATAGGTACACATGTGGCAGTGTGATTTGCTGCCTTCCTCCCCATCACCTACATCTGGCATTTCTCCCTTTGCTTTCTCTCCCCAGATCCCCACCCCCCACCATTCCTCCCCTATTTCCCCCCAACTGACCCCAGTGTGTAGTGCTCCCCTCCCTGTGTCCATGTGTTCTCATTGTTCAACACCCACCTATGAGTGAGAACATGCGGTGTTTGATCTTCTGCTCTTCTGTCAGTTTGCTGAGAATGATGGTTTCCAGGTTCATCCATGTCCCTACAAAGGACACAAACTCATCGTTTTTGATGGCTGCATAATATTCCATGGTGTATATGTGCCACATTTTCCCTGTCCAGTCTATCATCGATGGGCATTTGTGTTGGTTCCAGGCCTTTGCTATTGTAAACAGTGCTGCAATGAACATTCGTGTGCATGTGTCCTTATAGTAGAACGATTTGTAATCCTTTGGATGTATACCCAGTAATGGGATTGCTGGGTCAAATGGAATTTCTATTTCTAGGTCCTTGAAGAATCGCCACACTGTCTTCCACAATGGTTGAACTAATTTATACTCCCACCAACAGTGTAAAAGTGTTCCTATTTCTCCACATCCTCTCCAGCATCTGTTGTCTCCAGATTTTTTAATGATCGCCATTCTAACTGGCGTGAGATGGTATCTCAATGTTGTTTTGATTTGCATTTCTCTGATGACCAGTGATGTTGAGCATTTTTTCATATGTTTGTTGGCCTCATTTATGTCTTCTTTTGTAAAGTGCCTGTTCATATCCTTTGCCCACTTTTGAATGGGCTTGTTAGATTTTTTCTTGTAAATCTGTTTTAGTTCTTTGTAAATTCTGGATATCAGCCCTTTGTCAGGTGGGTAAACTGCAAAAATTTTTTCCCATTCTGTTGGTTGCCCATTCACTCTAATGACTGTTTCTTTTGCTGTGCAGAAGCTGTGGAGTTTGATTAGGTCCCATTTGTCTATTTTGGCTTTTTTTTCAATGCCTTTGGTATTTTGGTCATGAAGTCCTTGCCTATGCCTATGTCCTGAATGGTTTTGCCTAGATTTTCTTCTAGGGCTTTTATGGTGTTAGGTCTTACGTTTAAGTCTTTAATCCATCTGGAGTTAATTTTAGTGTAAGGTGTCAGGAAGGGGTCCACTTTCTGCTTTCTGTACATGGCTAGCCAGCTTTCCCAACACCATTTATTAAACAGGGAATCCTTTCCCCATTGCTTGTTTTTGTCTGGTTTGTCAAAAATCAGATGGTTGTAGATATGTTGTGTTGCCTCCGAGACCTCTGTTCTGTTCCATTGGTCTATATCTCTGGATTTCTACATTTGTGTTCAGGGATGAACTAGGCCTTTAATTGTGTATGTTTGTTATGCTCTCAGGTTTTGATGTTAAGATGATATCCTCATAAAACTAGTTTGGAAGTATTTTCATTTTCTACCCTCTGGAACAGTATTTTGAAGATTTATGTTATTTTTTTCTTAAGTGTTTCATCAAATTTACTAGTGAAGTCACCTGGGGCTAGAGTTTCTTTTGTGGAAAGTTTTAAAATTACGGTTAAATTTTTAAATAGTTATCAGTTTTGATAAATTGCATTTTTTTTTCCTAGGGATTGGTCTATTTCTAAATTTTCAAATGTATTAGCACAGCCCGGCACAGTGGCTCATGCCTGTAATCACAGAACTTTGAGAGACTGAGGCAGGTGGATCGCTCGAGGCCAGGAGTTTGAGATCAGCCTGGCCAACATGGTGAAACCCTGTCTCTATTAAACATACAAAAAAAAAAAAAAAATAACTGGGTGCAATGACTCATGCCTGTAATCCCAGCTACTGGGAAAGCCGAGGCACAAGAATTGCTTGAACTCATGTGGTGGAGGTTTGCAGTGAACTGAGATCATGCTACTGTACTCCAGCCTGAGGGACAGAAAAACATTACATCTTAAAAAAAAAA
>NW_022437010.1:5784880-5827927 GCF_009761245.1 Sapajus apella | reverse complement strand
TCTCTTAATGTCTTGTTTTTTTAAAAAAATACAATTTATTTTAAATTAGTCAACAGTTAAGCAAAATTGTGAATATTTTGTCAAATTTTACACACACCTTTTTTTCTTTTTTGCATACCAACACTTCTGTTAGAGTTTGCTTTTATTCTTAATGAAGTATATTGTTTGAGCATTTTTTTTCTGTCAGGGACTATGAGTGGTATATTCTTTTTTTTTTTTTTTTTTTTTTTACAGAGTATCACTCCATCACCAGGCGCCAGGCTGGAGTGCAGTGGCATGACCTCAGCTCACTGCAACCTCCACATCCTGGGTTCAAGCAATTCTCCTGCCTCAGCCTTCCGAGTAGCTGGGACAACAGGCGCGTGCCACCATGCCCAGCTAATTTTTTTGTATTTTTAGTAGAGACGGAGTTTCACCATGTTGGCCAGGATGGTCTCGATCTCTTGGCCTCATGATCCGCCCACCTCGGCCTCCCAAAGTGCTGGGATTACAGGCGTGAGCCACCACGCCCGGCCAAGTGGTATATTCTTTTGGTCTTTGTCTATCTGAAAATGTTTTCCTGTTACTCTCATTCTTGAATGGCAGTGTAGTAGACCATAACATTCTGGAAAGGTAGTCATTCTCCCTTAGCACTTTGAAAATGCCACTTCTGCCTTATGGAAAAGTCTAATATTAATCACATTGTTGTTTCTTTCTAGATAATAATGCCTTTTATTTTCGGTGATGTTTAAGAATTTCTTTTTAAATTTGACCTTTTCCAATTTTAATATGATGCATTTTGGTTTGGATTTGTTTTCGTTTACCCCACTTAGTGTTTGGAGGGTATTTTTGTTCTGGGATTCGTATCTTCACTCAACTCTAGAAATGTCTCTGTTATTACTCTCCTTGAATAGTGGCTGTCCTCGATTCTCTCTGTTACCTTCTCTGGGTTTCCTATTGTGTATTGAAGCTTCATAGTTATCAGTTATCTTAACTTTATTTTGGTATTTCTTATTTCTTTGACTTGTATTTGTGAATTTGTCAGTACTTTCTACCAATTTAATAATTTCCTCTGTAATTTTTTAACTTAATAATGTTTACTTTTTATTTCTAAAATGAGCTCCTTTTCTTCTGCATTTTCTTTAATTTCTGCCTGATTTTCTTTCTTAATTTCTTGCTTTTAAAAATTGTTATTACTTTGTTTAGCAATTTGAATATCTTCAGTATGTTTATTTTAAAGCCTTTAGCTATTCTATGTTACTTTTTATCTAAAATGAGTTCATATTCTTGTTGTTGATTTAATTGGTCATGTTTCTTCATATTATAATTTTTCTATGTTTCAAAGTCTGACTTTACAAGCTCATTTTGAATATATGCTCATTTTCCCCCATTTTTTATTGTCACCACTTGTCCATCTTGTCTACTAGCTTTTTATAACATCCTCTTGCTCCTAGGGTGCCCAGTTAAGAACTGGTCTTTTAATGCCATTATAAAGTGCTTGCCTTCTGATTATATTGTTACCAAGTTAGTAGGGGTTTTGGCTCAATACCTGATCAGGAGTATTCAGTATCTCTTTTTCCTGTGGCTTCCTGTAAAGCAGCAGGTGATTCATAGCAGCATCATGACAGGATGTTGAAATGAGACCCCAAGGAAATAATTTCCTTAACATTTAGGTTTTTGGATGAGTGTTCATCAGAAACCAAGTTATATAGCATGTGTCAGTGTTTGGTACAGTCGGCCTTTTCCCTGCCCTTACATTTACTGGCACAGCCCATTCCCACAGATGTGTATTTTATGTAAATCAGTCAATGGATATTCTTAAGATTCTTGACTCCACTCTAATTTACACACACACACACACACACACACACACACACACGTGCGCGCGCACTCTCTCTCTCTCTCTGTCTCTCTCTCTCTCTCTCTCTCTCTCTTTTTCATTGTGCTAAATCTATGTAATATAAAATTAACTAACCGGACGCAGTGGCTCACGCCTATAATCCCAGCACTTTGGGAAGCCAAGGGAGGCAGATCACCTGAGGTCAGGAGTTCGAGACAAGCCTGGCTAACATGGTAAAACCCCGACTCTACTAAAAATGCAAAAATTAGCCCAGCATGGCAGCAGGTGCCTGTAATCCCAGCTACTCAGGAGGCGGAGGCAGGGATAATCACTTGAACCCAGGAGGCAGAGGTTGCAGTGACCCAAGATCAAGCCATTATACTCTAGCCCGGGCGACAGAGCCAGACTGTGCCTCAAAAAAAAATAAATAAACTATTTAACCATATTTTTGAGGTGGAGTTTCACTCTTACTGCCCAGGCTGGAGTGCAATGGCACTATCTGGGCTCACTGCAACCTCCATCTCCCAGGTTCAAGCAATTCTCCTGCCCCAGCCTCCCAAGTAACTGGGAATACAGGCACCTGCCACCACTCCCAGCTAATTTTTGGAGAGAGAGAGAGAGAGAGAGAGAGAGAGAGAGAGAGAGAGTGTGTGTGTGTGTGTGTGTGTGTGTGTGTGTGTATGGAGCAGAGAGTTTAATAGGCAAGAAGGAAGGGAGAAGACAGAAGGAAGAAGCTTCCCTGTACAGAGACAGAGAGAGCAGGGGGTTCCAATACCAAATGATGAGGTCCCCACCTGCTGCGGATACCAGCCAGATATATATCCGGAAGCTGAAGGAGGGAGTGTTTAATTTGCATAGGGCTCAGGGGATTGGTTTGACTAAGCATGCTATTCAGATAGACCACAAAAACGCTGGTGCTCCCACCCTCGCCTTTTAATATACAAATGCAGGGCACCCTGATGTTCTCCACATGTGAGAATATGTGGGGGTGGCCATGTTGCCAGGCACATGTCGGGGCAAGGGTGAGAAGAAGATGATAGTAATCTCCATGTTTGGGTGGACCCAGTTTCTAGTGGCAAGCATTTGTAAGTCAAGGTTGCTGGCCTGGCTCTAAGAGCCAGGGCTTTACAAGATGCTTTTCCGGAGATGCTTTAAAAAACAAAAACTTCCCAAGGACCCCTTTTCCTACAACATTCCCCCATGTGGAGATGCTACATTAACTGCTGGTAGGAGATTTTGGGCAGTGAATCTTTCTGGCCACTTCCTGCTGAAAACGGGGGTCAAATGGAGAACAGCAGATAGGGCTCCTCCTAGGATTGATCTAAGGGTCCCAAGAAGAATGGTGTGTCCATTTGTGGTTCACTTTACACCACCATTTGAAGTTTGGTTGCTTCTAGGCAAGAATAAACAATTCAAGTTTATTATTCCGTATACAGAGTCTCTCACACCTGTAATCCCACTACTTTGGGAGGCCAAGGCGGGCGGATCACGAGGTCAAGAGATTGAGACCATCCTGGCCAACACGGTGAAACCTTGTCTCTACTAAAAATATAAAAAGTTAGCCGGGCGTGGTGGCACGCGCCTGTGGTCCCAGCTACTCGGGAGGCTGAGGCGGAAGAATCACTTGAACCCAGGAGGCGGACGTTGCAGTGAGCCGAGATCGTGCCACTGCACTCCAGCCTGGTGACAGAGCAAGACTCCGTCACCAAAAAAAAAAAAAAAAAAAAAAAAAGAGTGTACAGGGTCCAAATATCAATACAAGACGTATAAGCAAGAGCGTGCTTAATAAAAGGGTTGACCAATTCCATAAAGAAGACCGGAATTTATATTAATAAAGAGGGATTGTAGCCACTCGGGGCTGAAGCCAGCATTTTCCCTGAACCTGTCAATAATTTTGATTTGATTTTTAAGTACCTGTAGATTTTCCTCTACTTTATTAGAGGTGTTAATCCAAAAGCAGCATGTTTCATTTAAAACTGCATTACTAAACCCAATAAAAAGTCCTAACAGACTCAGTGATAGTAAAACTTTCATGCTTCCTTTTTGCCAACTATTATCTCTACTAAGATAATAATTAAGCAAAATATTACAGCAGTCCAATATTTCAGTTAGAAGGTGCAACCGTGTATAACCCTATTGCAAATAGTAGAGTGAGGACAGCAGTTCCCATGAGTGTGGTGTATTAGGTGGTTACCATATAAAATTTTATTTGCCAAGATATAGAATTTCCCTTTGGGGGTCTATGGAGCTTTTGGTTTTATTTTCCCAAACAAAGACACCTCTGGGTTATGGGCGTCTTGCTCACTTTCATTACCTGGCAGAATTTGCAAGATAATTGCCCGGAACTAGCACATCGATTCACATTTTTACATTACCCATCTTTTTTTTTTTTCCAAGCTGCAGAAGATCACTTGATTCACAGGAATTAGCAGGGTTAGTCTAAAATGTAGACAAAAAGCTTAAAAACGATTAATGAGACTAGGATTTAGTGACAAACGGATGATAAGCTTTGGAGTAAAATTTTTCTCAGCAGTCCTCATTTTTGGTAAAAACTAATTATAAATAAACTTGAGTGTTATACTTGGCCTGATTATTTGCATAAAGTGCAGCAAAAATGGTTATTTTTACATAGGCCTTTTGGATTGTCTTTGATGAAACTGTTCCACAAGGAATCTCAGATAAGACTTTTACAGCTAAGTGCAGCCAGGGATTTGTATCCTCTAATACCTGTGAGTTGGATGATCTTCTCCTCTTGAGGTCCCAAGATAAACTCGGAGCTTCCAGACCTGTTAGAAAGTGACATGCTTTACTGACCCCAGGTTAAGAGCCCTGTTTGGGGACTGTGCAGACAAGGTATGAGACCAGTTCTCCCCCGGGGGATTTTATTGGCTCTGCACGTCAAACTTGATTACTTAAAGGGAAACACACCCTTTCAGTCAAAGCCTTGGTAAAATAACAGTTTTTCCAGTTGTGTCCTGTTGACAAAGAAAAATGGATTCTGATTGCACTGTTGCAAACAACTACATTACCATAAGTTAAGAATACTCATAGACAGTTTCCAAATTCTAGAGGAACCAGGCAGAGAAAAATAAACATGCTCCAAATTTTGTTCATCGGAGTATACCTTACTCAATTATTAAAGACTGCAAATAGTTTACAATAACTTTCCTTGACTCTGAAAAGCAAAACAAGGATCACCAGTATTCAAAGCAAAAGTTTAAGAGGTTGCTTTAACTTTCTGAGTGTAGTCCACTTAGTTAACATTTTTTGCTTGATACTGGTCACCATGTCAGTTCTTTATAAGTCCCATAAGTTCTTTATATCGATGTTACAATCTTTAAAGCTATTAAAAACCTGCATTTGAGAACACCTGTTAAAGTTCTTAATCTAGCTTGATTATAAACAAAGCAAGACAATTGTCTGCAAATGACAAATTTCCAGGATAGTTACGGTTATAAATATGACTGACAAGCTTATTTATCTTTGTGGTTTACAATAACTTTACCCTTAATTATGATTGATAGCATATACTTAGACATTAGAATTTTAGAAATCCCATACAATTTTGGAACATATGTTAGTATTATTCATCAAAATAGAACTTAAAGAAGATTGAACATAATTTTGGCAATCTCATGTGACTAAACATTTCAAATGATCCTGTTTCCTCTTTTCTGAATGTTTCAGGGGCTCTCTGATCCATCTAAAAAGCCAGGCATCAGGAAGGACTATTTCCTGATTGCCATAAATTATTTTGCCAAAATGATGATTCAAAGGCAAAAACCTTTCATTAGCTTTCACTAGGACATGAAAATCCTGTTCAAAGCAAAATTTTACCCTTGCATTAGTTTATTAATGTTAACCCCAGTTTGTTTACATGAAACTTTATAGATTACAGTATTCCATTTAATCCTAACCAATTTGACCATGAGGTGAAATCTTTACAAACCTTTTATAACCCTTTTAATAATAGTCAGATTAGCGTCTTAAGACCTCCTTGCTATGCTTTTATTTTAATTTATGAAAAGACCCTATAGATGCTATGTGAGAAGACTTAATTTATGAAAAGACTGTATAGATGCTAATAGCAGTGCTTCTACCATGCATTTCCTTGCAAGGCAACCCAAAGCCAATTGGCTTATTTTGTAATCAGCCCATCCCTGATGGGAGTCTCATCTCCCAGTGGGAGGTGGGGATGTTTCCTTGTCTTCTAGGTGGCCAAGAGCATGCTTCTTTGATTTATAACTACTATTAGTCATCCCTTACAGTGTATTTTCTACCTAGTTATTACACACCAAAGCTCTCTCATAATGCGAAGTAATTTCTGATACCCTCAAAACTCAAAACTGTCAGATAACATGATGCAAAACAGAGCAGAGCCTTTGATTTTCAGAGGGATCTATGTCCTTTTAATTCCTGGGGTTTCATGAGTAAAACAGAGGTCTTTACCTAAAACAGGGTTTGTGGTACCTCCTCTGTTTTTCCCCAGGAGCCCCATACTACCAGAAGTTTATTTAGAGCCTTTTATACATGCATTAAGAGTGGTAAGACAAAAAAATGGAGAAAAATAATTCCATCAAAGAAGAAAAGAGCTTTTTTCCAGAAAAATAAGATTGAAGAAGAGAAAAACATAAAGGCTTTTAAGTATTATGTATAACTTGAATATCTACTTTTAATTAAGCTGAGCACACTTTAAGAAAATCTTTTAAATCCCTTGTTTCTTGACTTTAGCCATACCAAGCAGTTGAGATTTTCGGCTTTTGAGCTTCACAAAAAGTACCCTTATAAGAGTCCTACCCCCTCCCAAAAAAAGTACCCTTACATGTGAAGCCAATGAGCCCTACTTAGATTATGACTTAACCATGAGTGTACAAGGCATTCTTAAAGGGAGTGATAGGCAGCTTTTGAAACTGTCACTGAGATAGTGAAAGAGATTTGACCCAAACAACTCCAGTTTGTTACCAGCCCCCACGCTGTCCTTGCCCATCACTGGGCGTAGGCTGAACCAACTTTGGGAGGAGCTGCATTTACAGTCTATAGTCTAAAACAAAGACGATAACAGGATAGCAGGACTTCCAAAGATACACTTCCCTCTTGCCTGGGGACCAGACCAAGAAACTAGCCACAGGATTAGAAACCGTAGCCCAAGAGCCATGCAGCTGGAGACTACAAGATTTTGACACTCCCTAAACTGCTCTCAGGATCAGTGCTTCAGATATTTTGTAAACCCTGCCCTTGATGGATCAGCTGGCACCGCCCAGATTGACAAATTGGCTTATTTGATTTGGCACAAGAAGACAACCATCATTGTAAAATGGCGGAGACTAAAAGTATTGCCGTGCCATTACAAATTATGTTCCCAAACAGATGAAACAAGATAAAGGCCTGTAGCTAAGTTTGTCACCAACCTCTTTGCCAGGCTGGCTTGAACAGCAGCTTTATGGGGTCCTGGGCCTGCATCCTGACCTAAGATACCTGTTGTTTGACAGAACCATATAGACATGCAAAGCACACCAGAATTTCTACAGCTTAACACCAGCCTTACCAATCCTTTTTCATTAGTTATACATTTACAGAGAACATAAACAATGATGCTTATTATCCCTTTTACTGATTTGCGCAGGGAGAGAGAAGCCAAAAGCCCAACTGGTAAGAAATGCTTACCCTTTTGCTGGCGTATCAGGCTTCTGGCTTCCCTTCCCCCAGCTCAACTCTATCCCAAGTATTTTAAGAGTTGGAAAATTAACTTTTCCCAAGTTAGAAGAACTTTTTGAGAGATAGAAGCCATTTTAAACCACAAATAAAAACTGAATGTTTGAGGATTGGTTCTTGGGTCCAAATGAAAGAACAATATTTTACCATTTGTTTGTTTTTGTATTTAGTTCTCTCATTACCCTTCCAATGTTTTATCATGTGACCTAGGGACTATTAAGGGGACTATTATTGATATTAGCTTTATCCTTCCCATTTCTTGCCTTACTTGGGGCTTTTCCCATCCTGAGTGCTGGCCAGGCTCAACTCCTTGTACTAGAGATTTTGTTGCCTTCCCCTTTCCTAAAGGTTCAATGCCCCCTTACTGGAGATTTCCTGCCTTTCCAATCTTGGAGGTTTGGTATGAGGCTCAATCCCTTGTGTTAGAGATTTCTTGCCTTCAATCCTGTGTCTCACTTGCACACTGTCAACCTCCAAGACATCCTGACCACCAAGGAAATACTTTTTTTGCCCTTGTGACATTTCTTACGTTGGTCTGTGTACAGAGTTACCTGGTCACTGTGGTATGTAAGGATCCTTTCCGCCTGCGTTGCTGAGAGTCTGGGTTTATTCATTACTCAAGGTGGGACCTGATCTCCTGTTTGTGAGGCCACTGCAACAAAGTGGCGGGTTGTGTCTCCTCCCAAGAGGTGTGTGCTGGCCCCTCCCAAAGGAGATTGGGAATCCCAGACAAGCCCCAAAATTGTTGAGAATAAAAACTTGGAGTCACAAAGAAAATGAGCACCCAAGCAAAGGATTTCTCAGCAAGGCAAATTTACTTCTGCAGAAGGGTCCTGCTCATAGGGCTGGTCACCACAAGAGCACAGTGAACAAGGAAAGGAAGGAGTTTTTATTCCTAATGCAGGTTGTCCTTGCTTCTGTGTCCTGCCTCCATTGGCTGGAATTGGACTGCACAATCTAAGCTGAACCTGATTGGCCAAGTTGAAGAGTGCAGCGGTGTGAGTTACATTGGCAGGAAAGGCAGTTTTGGTGGGAAGAGCTGTTTCGGCCAGAGGGGTAAGTTACAGAGTGAGTAGCAGATGTGGGCTCTATAGACTAGGACCAGCAGGAAAGTTGTTTACTGAAACCAGGGCAGGGAGGCACAGAGAACAAGGATGTCTGGCCTTGAAAGCAGGGAACAAAGAACAAGGGAACCAAACAAACCAAACCCTTTGAAGAGGAACTTCTTCTTGTATTTGACACTTTGACTGTTACTCTTCTAGATACATATCTATTTGTTGAGTATAGCCTAGTGTCATCACCCTAGGTCCTACATGCTTAAGGTTCCTGATGTTCAGGCAATAGATGGAGGATAAAAAGTTGATTCTAAGAGTCTTTTAAATTTTTCCCATGTTTATGCATATATATAACATACAGTCAAATCCACCCCCAACATCATCTTTGAGTGTACGATGAGAAAGAAGAGATCTGAGATTGAGAAGCCTTAGAATTATTTAGCTAGTTGCTATTTTTCCCTCGGTCACTCACCTAACCATTCTGTCACTACATTTTCTCACTGGTAAAATAAGTTCAGATACTCTCAAAGGCCGCTCCTTATTCTATGATGCTATGAAAGTGAGTAGGATTTCCTTGTCTCTTCTGCTGTGTCCCTCAGATTGCACTGTTACTCCTGACATTCATCTTGACTTAATCTTGCCAGCTTAAAAAAAATTGTTGTGAAAAGAGATGATGACTATTTGTCTGTTGACTTGTGATTATGCAAACAGTGCAGAGTGCAAGCCTCTCTCTCTGCTTCTGTCTGGTCTGTCTGCCTCTGTCCTTCCCCATTTTTGTCTGTTTCTCTTATTGTCTTTTTCTATGTGGCATTTTCTTGCACTCTGTCTCTTGTCACTCTTTTAATGTGAGGCTCTGATTCACATTCGACTGTCAACATAGTAAGTGGTCCCAGGCTGTATAAAATCCACAATGGGAGTGATTTCTCTGCTGTTTATTGAGACTATTGTTGACGTATGTGACATTTGAAGGATTTATCCCAAACACAAGAACATTATTAATGATTCATAAAACATTACTGAGCATCTGCTCTCATGCCAGGCACTGTGCTTGACCCTAGGGACACAAGGAGTATAGTTTCCTGCCCTCAGAGAGCTCGCACACTGGAGAGGCAGGGGGCACGACAAAGGTAGTGAAGCCTGAGGAGTCTGCACTGAGGGAGAGGCATTCAATCCAATGATGGGAAGGAAACAGAAGTGTGAGCAAAGACCTGGAGGCATGACACAGCCTCGTCAGTGGTTCAGTGTAGGATGTTTATAGCAGAGTGTGCTGAGTTAGGGTGGGGAATGTGGGCAACAACAAACTTAGCTCAAAAAGCTTAGGCTTTGAATTGTTTCTGTGAGGCAATTAGCAAGACACCCAATTTCATGATCAGATTTCTATTTTAGACAGATCCCAGTGCGGATAAGATGGAGGATTGACTGGGGCCATGAGGCTAGGAATCCACTCAAGGCCCAGCATGGAAGAAATGATATGATATCGTGTAGGGCAGTAGCAGAGAGCCTAGAAGATAGGATTGGGCTCAGGAAATCTAAGGAGACAACAGTGAAAGATCTTGGCTCCTGATATGGGGCAGAGGTGCAGTGTTCTTATGGCTTACCATCTGGCAGCCTTTGAGACTTACAGGGGCACTGTTAATAACTGTGCTGCATATCCAGGTAAAAGTTGGCATTGACCTGGGCAAAGTGGGTGTTTAATCACAGTAGGTAAACATGAACCAGAAACAAAATGGTTCTCAGGTTTCTGTCTTGGGAGCTAGGTGGATGAGAAATGGGAGAAAAAACAGGTCTGGAGAAGAACATGATGAGTTCAATTTTGGCCAAACAGATACAGGAATATAATTTTTTTTTTTTTTTGAGACAGGGTCTCACTCTGTTTCCCAGGCTGGAGTCCAGTGGTGCAATCATGATGCATCCTTGACCAGCTGGGCCTGGCCAATCCTCTCACCTCAGCCTCTGGAATAGCTGGGACTCTAGGCATATGCCTCCATGCCTGGCTATTTTTTGTAGTTTTTGTGGAGTCAGGGTTTCGCCACAAGCAGAGCTCATGCAATCAACCCTCCTCGTCTTCACAAAGTGCTGGGATTACAGGAATGAGCCACTGTATTTGGCCGGGAATATAAAAACATAAATTTAAACAACTTGGTTGTGGTGGTGGTAGGGGTCGATTGTCTTTATTTTGTTTGTTTTAATTGGCATAGTCAGATCTTCAGTTGAGCATATGGTCTTAGGTATGGCTGGCCCAAGTGATAACTCAGGCCAAGGCAGAAGTGAGAAATTGGGACAGGGGTGTTTATTGTGGAGGATGAGTCAGAGCTGAGCCCTTTAAGAGAAGATGGTCCAGGGGAGGTGAAGTCAGGGCAGATTGTTATGGGGGAGAGGTAGTTGCCGAACAAGCACTGGCATGGGTTGGTGCTTGGGAACGGCTGTCAAGAGGACAGAGTGCATAGGGCAACAGGTAAGATAAAGGAAAGCCTCCTCCAGAAAAGAGGACTGCATTAACAGGGGTCAGGGGAGAGGCAGAAGAAAGATAGCAGGGTCAGGCATACAGTTTTTCTTCCCTGCCCGCCCAGCTTGCCGGGCCCTTTAAAGATTCTTCAATTCTTGAACCTTGCTTAAGGACAGGTTATGGAAATGCTAGTCATCAGTGAAAGTCAAACTCACGTTATTATTTTTTTTTAATCACAGCCATATTAAGCTTTTGGAGGGCTCTTCTCCTAAATGTTTCTGTAGATTAAGCAGAAAATACTTCTGCCTTGACCAAGGACTGAAAAGTGAAAGAAAAAAATAGAATAAAATGTTCTATCTAGAAAGCGCTGTCTAGATCTGAATAGTTGGAACATCTTAATGTGTTTATTTTGGTGGAAATGTGAGGAAATGAGAAGAGAGGATGATATTGAAAGTTGACTTGCATTGTTTGTTTAAGTTTTGACAATCTTGAATATTATGGTGTGCCCTTTGCATTCTGGTGCAATGATAAAAACCACAACATCTTCTCTTTATTTCCCTCTTCTGGACTTAAATTTGCATCTTTAATATTGTATTACCATAATTTTTGCATCTTGTAAGGTAATTCACTTGCCCTCTTCCCACATGACTCAGATTTCCAGTTTTGTGTGAGTTTCTTATTATTCTCACCCAGTTTCCCAATTAGCACCTTGTTAACTACACACCTGCTGCACAGAAAATTGTATTATGCCATTTAACCTTTTTAAAGAAAAAAGAGAGAATAGAAAACACTCTGTTAATAGGTTATTTCAACCTCAAAAAGAGATGCCTCTGGGTGCGGAACCGCAACATGATTGCCGACTGGGAGAATCTGATTGTTTAATAGATTCTAGAACTGGAACAAGAAAAGCTTTTGGCAGACCCCTGGAAACAGGGGCGTACATCTGCACTGTCACCAAGCTGTGTACACGTTTCCAGCTTCAAACCACAGAGGCCAAGCCTGATCGGTCAGGTTCTGCACATTTCTTTATGGAAGAATCACTGAGCCACTTCCATTAGTGTGCCACTCTGAAATAATTTCCATTTATCATCTCATCCTGGGATTAGCTTTATTTCCTAGTATAGAAGAAATAAATAGATTCACTGACTGCTTCGTTTTCAAATTTTTCATGAAGACATGGTAACTTTTCACTCAAATGGTTATTCATTTATTGTACTTCTACATGCTGCATCTATTAAAGGCAAATATGCAGCCATTAGTATGTAAATTGAACTTGTATGCTGAACAAATGAGATAGAGCTTCAAATGTTATTTATTGACTAATTAGTAGTATTGTAATCAGAGGAGAGCCTATAGAAATGTGTAAAACTGTGCACGATGGGCCTGCATGAATATAAGCAGATGTCAATTTCATTTTGGTCTAACTTAATTCATGCCTCTTCTGTGACATATGGGTGTAAAACATTCATTTTAAATTGATTTAGATGCTTACTCAGCTATTAAATAATAATAGGCAATTTAGTGGAAAAGATTATTAAATCATATAAAAAAGAAAGTCTCACCATGGAGAATCCTACTTACTGAAGCATCAGCGGTTGAAAAGAAGGCACAGCTAGGACCTTCATCGGGATTCTTCAAGTTGGCCTTTTCAGAGGTGGCTTTCTGAATCACAAGCCCTCTGCTTCTCACTATGATCTGTCACCTCCTGATCACCCTTCTGTGTCATCTAGTGGCTCTAGCACATGGCTGGGGTTCCCCCCACCATCCTAGAAACAATGCCCAAGTGCCCCAATAACTCAACCTTCTGTAAACTAGGAATAAAGCCTTTCCTCCTGACTTCACAGACCTTCACAGTGACACCTGGATCCCTAGCCACCATTCTTTTATCAGAAATTCCCTCTCATCCCACAGTCTTCTCTCCCTTCCCCCCATTTCCACCAGTCCCTCTCTTGGGCTCCCTCTTTACCCCCATCTCTTGCTTGCCAGTCTGCTCTTAGGCAAACCTCAAGCCTCACTTCCTGTGCCATGAAGCCCAGACTGAGCCCACAGTCACCTGTGTGCACTGTCCTCTTACCTGCACCCTCAGCTCCCTCATCCTTTCATTTCGGCCAGCCTGTTTAGTCAGGCCCCTATCTTATATCAGCCTCCAAACTTCTCTTTCCCCTGTTTGGACATGTTGTTTTCATGTTGAACATGCCTGTATTAATCATTCTTACATTGCTATAAAGAAATATCTGAGACTGAGTAATTTTATAGAGAAAAGGGGTTTAATTGGCTCATGGTTCTGCTGGGTATACAGGAAGCATGGTGCTGGCATCTGCTTGGCTTCTCAGGAGGAGGCTCAGGAAGCTCACAACCGTGGTGGAAGGTAAAGGGGCAGCAGACATGTCCTATAGTGAAAGCAGGAGCAAGTGAGAGAAAGAGCTGGCTGCCATGCACTTTTATATGGCCAGATCTCACAAGAGCACACTTACTTTTACAAGACAGCACCAAGCCATGAAGGATCCACCCCCATGATCCAAACACCTCCCACCAGGACCCACCTCCAACACTGGGGATTGCAATTCAGCATGAAATTTGGGCAGGGACAAATATCTAAACTATATCAATGCCTAAAAAAAAAGTAAGAAAGAGTTAGATGATTGCCTCCCATGCAAATGTACCATCTCCTCTTGGGAGTTCTAGATTTGTGCCACAGCCTCCTTGCCCACCTCCCCACACCAGTCTCTCAACAAGTAGGCTCATTTTATCCCAGGAAGAAAACTTAGGCCATCTGATATGAAATCCCTCATCTTTCTTCTTCTCCATTTTTGATTTTTTTCATGGTGTCTCTATCCATCCTAGATCTACTCAATCAAAATCTTTGGGGTTCAAATCCAGAAATCTGTTTCTTAAAATGCTCCCGGTGATTCTTCTGTACCTTAAAGTTTGAGTGCCTCTAACTAGCACAATAGTCATAACCAAAATACTGGTTCCTCTAACTTGATTCTTCCTGTTTCTGGCCATCATCCACATATCATGGTGCTGTCTTTTGTTAGTCATTTAATACTGTCTTGTTTCAATAGTTCCTCATTACTTAAGGAATACATCTTGAGTTTCTTAGCACAATATTGAAACTATTTGTTCACGAACTGTTTCTTTCTATCTAGTCTGTCCCGCTCCTGCTCCCTTATACCCTCTTTTTGGCAGTCATATAGGACTTCTATTTTTGGAAGTCAGTAGAAATGTATTGATTGATTCATTGATTCAGTAGCTCTTTGTTGAGTCTCTATTGTGATCCAGACTCTGTGCTTAGCCACTGAGTTTATGACCAAGACATAGTCCCTTCCCTCACTGAGATGACAGCCATGCCTCTTCAATTACTCCTCTTAGAAAACACCCTCCTCACTCCATTTCTCTCATTGAAAACAATAGGTTACTTTTATTGAGTGCTTACTATGGGGCAAGAAATGGACTTTAGCCAGCCAGCCCTCTCTTTCCCGTGCTCCTTTCTTTTATTGACACACACACACGTGCGTATATACACATACGTGTGTGTATAATTTTATTTAATCCCAACTGAATGTTGTAGGTATTATTATTACCCCCATATTACAGTAAAAGCGATGGGAATTTAGAGTCTAGAGCTGGTGCGGGTGAACTGGATCTGCAAGCCTGGTCTTCTGATTCCTGTGCGCCACTGCGTCTCCTTTAGGCCACATGCAGATTTTCTATCCATCTTTCATCCCCTCATCCCTACACCCTTTTACCTTATTGTTTCCATTGCCTTTGTTAATTCAACAAACATCCAACAACATTTAAATGCCTTCTTTATGTCGGGCTTAGTTACAGCACTTTCCAGGGATGGGAGTTCTCTCTTGGCTTCTGGGCATGGGAGATCCTTAAGGATAGTGGATCACATTGCATTCCTTGTATATTCAGGGCCCAGCACTGGTTTTCTCTCTATCACATGCACAGTGTCTGGGTCTTATAACTATTTAGTAATATTTAGTGAACAATCTAAGTGAAGTAGAACATTTTCAGTTAAAGTGTATTTTCTATGGTCTGTGACGTAAATCATGGTACTCTTGTCTATGACTTAATAGTCTATAGTCTATGACTTAAATCATTTGCTCACCAAAATAATGGTGAAAATAGGAGAAATGTTTAGCCTGCTATACAGTAAAGGCTGGCAAACTTTTTCCAAGGAACACTTCAACAGCAGCATTTGTGTTTAAGTAGTGAATGTGCTAATTGCATGTGCTTCTCAGCTACTTTGTTAAAATCACTAGGAGAGTCTTTTACGAAAAACAGGTCTAATGTACGGAGCAGTCATATTTATTATAGTAGAAGGTTGAAAACACCCTATGCCTCCCTGAGGAAGAGAGTGGCTAAATAATTATGCAGAATGCATAAAAGAAATACTTTGTTGCAATGAAAAAATACCCTTTACTCAGATTTTGTGTGTGTGTACAATAGATTCTCGTTATTTGCAGTAAATATGATCTTAAACTTGCCCTGAACACTGGATACTGAGCTATAGTTCTTAGAGGAAATGCAGGATTGGTTCCTGGGAGCTTCTGATCACCTTTTCATCAAATCAATTAATGATTAACCTTGTTGTATAAGCGTTTCTGTTTGGTGGCACTTTATTTAAATTACACTTGTTCCTCAGTATGCTAAGAGGATTGGTTCCAAAACCCCGTGCAGATGCTGAAACCTGCGCATACTCAAGTCCCGTAGTTGACCCTGTGGAACCTGCATATACAAAAAAATGTCAGCTTCTGTATTCCAGGATTGAGAGAATACTATATTTTCCATTTACATTTGATTGCAAAACACATCCACGTATAAGTGGACCAGTGAAGTTCAAACCCATGTTGTTGACGGGTCAGCTGTATGTTGTTTGTTCATTGACATTTAACTCTTGACCAACAGCACCATAACTCAAACACAGGTATTTTCTCCATAAGACACATCCCAGCTTTCCTGGGCTAAGGGACACCAGAGAGTACTTCAGCACTATGCTTGGAGGTCATTTTAAACAGTGAAACCGCCAACATAAAGCACAAAATTCCAAGCAATGTGGCACTTAATCAAAATAAAATAAGAATGCAGACCATAGACCATCACCTTGTTCAGTGTCAGCTGGGAACATGTGTGTTCTGTTTCTCAAAATTTTCACTCTTCCATGGAGCATGGCAAATAATGATTTGGGGGTTACAAATAAATGTTCACAGGTAGATGAATTAGTAAACACAGAATTTGGGCATCATGAGGATCGGCTGTGTATCTGTACCTCCCCCCCGGCTCAATAATATTTGAGAGTAAATAGGAGACACATCCCTCTTCTCCTAAGTGGATCATGTATTTTCTAAGACCAATAATTTTTTCTTACATAATCACAGTAAAGTCAATATATGTCAGGAAATTTCCTGTTGATTCAATGTCTAATCCAAAGCCCATGTTCACATTTGTCAGCTCTCCCAATAGTGTCCTTCGTTGCTATTTTCTTCCTGGTCCAGGATTCAATACAATTTTATACATTATATTTTGTTGTCATAGCTCTTTGGTCTCCTTGAATCTAAAGTAGTTTCTCAGCCTTTCTTTGTGTTAGTTAATCATGACATTTTTGAAGATTACAGGTCAATTGTATAGTAGAATGGGCTTCCATTTGAATTGGCAGATGCTTCCACATGACATAAAATTATATTTCTTTCTGTTTTATACCATTTATTGACTTCAGATTGTACATTTTTAGTGGAATATCACAGAAGTGCTGCTTTGTCCTTTCAATGCATTTTGTCAGGAGGCGCATTATGTCAGTTTGCCCCCATATTGGTGGTGAGAGCTTTGACCATTAGGTTAAGGTGATGGACACCATGTTTCTCCACCACAACATTACCCTTTTCCCCTTTACACATAATAAGTAAGTTATTTCTGGAGTGGTACTTTTAAACAATCGAGTCTCATCACATTCTTTCACTGGTTTTAGCATCCATTAATGTTATCTGTGAGGTATTTGTCATTGTGATGGTTAATACTGAGTGTCAACTTGATTGGATTGAAGGATGCAAAGTATATGTCCTGGGTGTGTCTGTGAAGCTGTTGCCAAAGGAGATTAACATTTGAGTCAGTGGGCTGGAAAAGGCAGACCCACCCTTAATCTGGGCGGGTACCATCTAATCAGTTGCCAGCATGGCTGGAATATAAAGCAGGCAGAAAAATGTAAAACGGCTAGACCGGCATAGTCTCCCAGCCTACATCCATCTCCCATGCTGGACGCTTCCTGCTCTCAAACATTGGACTCCCAGTGCTTCAGCTTTGGGACTTGGACTGGCTTCCTTGATCCTCAGCTTGCAGATGGCCTATTGTGGGACCTTGTGAGTTAATACTACTTAATAAAGTTCCCTTTATATATATATATTACTACTTTATTATTTATTAAGCAGTGAAAATACTACTTAATAAACTCCCCTTTATATATGTATCATATATATATATATATATATATATATATATATATATGTCCTATTAGTTCTGTCCCTCTGGAGAACCTAATACAGGAATTGACATTCTTTTATAAGAAAGAGCTTTTCCTCTCCCAAGTTTATATATTCATTCAGTAATTTGTTTTAATATCAAAAAAGACTTTTGGTTAAATAGATAGTAAATATCTGAATGAATAGAATTTTATTCAATGAGTTGCAATTCAATACTATCATGTTTTTTGTTTTTTTTTTTTAACCTCTTATTTTCCCAGATTTGGCCACTGGGAGACCTTTCCAGCTGCCTCCTATGTCCTTTTGATGTCTCCATGATTCCTAGACAACTTTTGTATTTCCTGAGGCCATTGGAAATGCTCTATATCTTGATGGGGAGGGCAGGTTATAAGAGTACACACATGTATAAAAACCCATGGCAATGTACATTATGATTTGGACATTTGATGTATATTAATTTTACCAGAGACTGTAAAACATAGTGAATTCTAGTGAGAAGGGTACTTTTTAAATAATGGTGTGTGTGAGCAATCCTGCAATTGTCTTCTAGCGATTCTAGCTTGAACAGAAGAGTAAATACATTGAAAATAATGGGAGTCAGATTTCTCACTGCTTGAGAAGGGAATTAGAGATATAATTACAGATATGGAATACAGAGAAGAAATAATAAATCCTGATTGTTATACAGATATGGAATACAGAGAAGAAATAATAAACCCTGATTGTTATATTAGAATCCAAGGTATTGATGTAAACTCATGTTTTTTTACATAGAAAATATAAGAGTGAAAGAGAGAGAGAGAGTGTGTGTGTGTGTGTGTGTCCCCATTCCTAGCTCTGCCAGCTTTGAGGGCCTAGAAACATTAACAATAGCACTGAGCTGCCTTAGTACCCAGATCTTGGTTTCTAAATATCACCCTCCATTAAAAGGAAGCAGAGCTCATTGTAGAAAGGACTGAACTCATGGCCAGGGCAGGGAAAATAGAAGATTAACCTGGAATAGCTTGTGGAACTTGATGTGATTTTAAAATATTTTTTTAAATTTCTCTCTTCACAGTCCTTTCTGGAGGATTTAATTACATTTACTTTCTTCTTTAAACTGCTTACTAAAACTATAGAGAGCAAGACTGTAGAGTCTCTGATAAGCATAGATCTGGAAAATACGGTATACCAATATCTAGCAGTATCTTTGGATCTAAAAACAATTGGATTGCCATTGCATCTTTTATTGTGTTCTCTTGCAAATATTAATCTTAATGTTTCCAGATATATGATAATATTTCCATTTCATTTGGATAAAAATGAATAAATAGTTAAGTCCTCTTGTGTCTGCCCCAATGCCTTCTTCCTCAGCACCTGTTTAGTGCTGGTGTCCAAGAGCAAGTTCTCAGCCAAGGCCCCTGGCTGCTGCTCCCTGACCCATCTGTAGCAGCTCAGACAGTGGCCCCTTCCCACTGGACAGGGAGGGAACTCTGGGCTGCACTGAGGTTATGCTCAACCAAACTCCTCGTCACCTTGCCCAGCTTGTGTCTTGTTCCATGTGTGAATGGCCATGAAAAAGCCCGGATTCATGGGGTAGAGGCTGGGAGGTGGAATTAGTACATTTTCAATTTTTTAAAAAAGTTATTTTTAAATGAAAAGATAAGTAAGCAAATAAATAAATAAATAAAATAATGGCAAGACATGAGCTCTAGAGCCAGACTGCCTAAATTAACTTCCCAACTCTACTGCCTTATGACATTTCTCTGTCCTGTTTTCTCATTTGTAAAAAGGGAACAATATTAACCGTTACGTGGAGGATAAGGTTTTGTAGGGATTAATGATTTAATACACATAAAATTCTTAGCACAGTACATGACATATAGAAAGCATTGCCTTAACTATTATAGCTATAAATGGCCACGTTAGTGTATTAAATAAATGCTTTACATGTATTTAAATGAGTATATTAGGGCTTGTGTATAAACTACTTCTTGCCCTGCTAGGAGTTGCTGTATGTCCTTAAAAGTGCAAGTAAGTATCTCAAAACATGTTTTTCACTGCTGTTAACATTTTACCATCTTACCAATGACTTTGCCCATTTTATTATGAAGGTTTTATTTTTTTTTCTTAGACGGAGTCTTGCTCTGTCACCCAGGCTGGAGGGCAGTGGTTTGATTGCAGCTCACTGCAACCTCTGTCTCCTGGGTTCAAGTGTTTCTTCTGCCTCAGCCTCCTGAGTAGCTGGGATTACAGGTGCCTGCTACCACACCCAGCTAATTTTTATATTTTTAGTAGAGGCAGGATTTCACCATGTTGGCCAGGCTGGTCTCGAACTCCTGACCTCAGGTGATCTTCCTGCCTCAGCCTCCCAAAGTGCTGGGATTACAGGCATGAGCCAACATGCCCAGACTATTATGAGATTTTAATGCCTATTCTCTGGGTTTAGCAGAAGGACCAAGTTATTTTTCCCCCCAAACCAATATTTTTCTTTGTCCATTAGAACATACTTTATACTACATGTGGAGGGATGTGTGTGGCTCACAGTCCCTGACCAGCACCTTGTATCTTGTTATTATTGATTTCTCTCTGGTTATTTCTTTTCTGTAAATAAGTAATCACCATGGCAATGTTATCACTTATTAGTGATGCAAACAAGACTTTACACATCTCTGCAAATCTACTTAAAAATAAAATAGCTTTAAAAAATATTGCCCTCACATTTGGATCAATTGCTCACCCTATCTTGTGTTTTGTTTGTTTGTTTGTTTTTGCCTTTAGTTTTGTCTGCTTTTGCTTTGTCAGAACATAGGGCCCATAGAAAGAAAGGGTGGAGTTTAAGACAGTTTGAATCTCTACATTGTGTTACTCCCGTTTTTCATTTGAAGAAATGGAGGAGCTCTGAGGCATATTTATGGTACTGCAATCTGGTCCACCAGAAAAACAACCACACAGAAACAAGGTGCCGCTGTCCTCACAGCGTCACCCCCCTAAAGCCCAGATACCCACATAGCCAGCAGCAGCAGCCCCCATGTGTCTCTGCAGCCACATTTGCCTCAGTTTCTCTCTGTGAAGTGAGTATAATACCTCCCTTACTCATATTGCAAGAGTGAGACCTTGCCGGAGAGATCGCTTTGCGTGCAGGGATAGTGCTAGACAGTGCTGGGAAAATGTGATTGATCGTCATGCTCTGGACACTGCCATTCATGAGATGAGTCAGGAATCCATTCTCATCCTTCCCGTTCCAGGCAGCCCTCTTCACATCTACATTGGACACTGCTTCCTATCCTCTGTTACCATCTGTGGATGTAAATAGCTGTTTGTCAATATGCACAATTAGTGGAAGACGTAGGTTGCCAAAAACCACATTTGTTTAGTATGAAAGATAAACAGAACCTTTGGGAAAGTTGTGTATTCATTGGTTCTGGAAAGTTTTCCCTGTGTGTATAAAATTAAGAATTTGGAATTCACAGCAGCATGACAGAGTTTGCAAGAAGCCAAACCATGATTGTTGTTTTGAAGACTTGTAGCCTTAAAGGTATGCACAATTACAGAGGGCAAGGAGCCATTTCACAACTGGATTTGCAGCATCAATTATTCACCACCTGTTTACTGAGAGCCTGGTATGTGCCTAGCACCGGGAATGACTCCTGCCATAGCACCGAGTACAGCTGAAGAGAGAAAAGCAATGCCCAAGAAACAGTTTCAGAACATTTAGTGCTCTCTTGACTAGTAATGCAAAAGGAAGTTAAAAACAAAACCCACAGGCACACATAGAGAAATGAGGGTTGGCCATAGTGGGCAGAGAGGGGATTTCAGAAAGCCTTTGGATAAGTTATATTTTGCTTTTTCTTACAAAAACAAAGTCTGTCGTGTGTCTAGCCAGCTAGTGCTGCTGCTGAGGAAGCTGAACATTGTCCCAGAGGCAGCAGAGCCCTTGGCATCTCACAGGCAGTTTCCAGCCAGGTGTGTGCCAGTTGCTGGGTATGCTTGTGTGCTCTGAGCCCTGGCACCCGCCTACAGCTGGCAGCTGCTTTGTTGAAACTGCTGTTAACGCTGAAGCGGGAGCGAGAAGAAAGAAGGGCATCGTGAGGTGTCCTGCCTCTGCACGTTGTGGCATGCGGGGGTTCTTTCTGAGGAGCCAGGCCCTTCATTCCTGATGCGCTTTTAAAAATGGTCTCAGTAACAACGTACTTTCAATTTAGCCTCGGAACCAGATGCTAATATTATGACTACAAATAATGACTTACCTATGTTAAGTACTTATGGACCCACAGTGACTATGCTAAATGCTTGTCATGTATCAGAATCTTTACAGTAACACCATAAAGAAAGCACTAACTATCCCATTTTGCAACGAGGAAAATTGAGAGAATTTAGAAATCTGTCCTACATTACACAACTATGAGGTGGGCCATATGAAATTGCTTTTTTAGGTGCCAAAAATCAGTCACTTATTAGAATTTCATGTAGTTTATGCTGACAATTTTTGGCAAAGCCATTGCTACCAGATAATTCCAAGTTTGTGTGTATATACTGTTGTAATACTCTCCATGGCTGGGCTTTTAGTCAGATTTCACTAAATGAAAAAAAAATGACCTTCTACAAAGTTAAAAAAATTTGTTTGCACTTTCAGCAAAATAGCTCTTTATGTTAAACTCTGAGACATGCAGTACTAAAGTTTATTATATCATTGTGGTTGCAACAGTGTTCAACTTGCAGATTTCGTGATGGCTGATTTTTGACTGCTTGAGTGTGTTGCCCTGTCTTCAAGGAGAGCTGTGACATTTGAGTTGAATTAAAATGGATGCTTAGCCAAGGCCTAATGGGCTATAAGAAATAAATTGCTGTGGTGGTCTGTCTGGTGATTTCCAGCCATCATTCATTCGTTGTTAGACCAGTGACACTCCTTAAACAAACATCTTAAAGGTCAATGCATGAGTGCTCCCTGTGTCCAATATATAATTCTCATGCTTAAAATTAAAAAACAATTGTAAAAACAAAATGGTCAGTATGCCTAATATAGCATTGTTCTTCCTTAGCAATTAGGATCTGTAAAATGAGTGAGATTAGAATAAAGAAGAACCTTTCTGTCTTGGTTGCATGAGCAAATAGGTCTTGGGAACTCTGGAAATTCAGCTCTGTCCACCAGTGTTTATTGAGCACCTGCAGGCAGGTGAGAGGCATTCTGCAGAATTTGGGGAAGAATCACACATGCCTAAGTGTTCCCTACTGTGCCTCAGTCTCCCTATTTATAAAATGAATAAAGATGGCTCTCCTTCTAAGAGATTTCATTTGTGTGGCAGCTTAAAATCTTCCAGAGGAACATGGCTACCATTTACGTTATTAATAAATCAAATTGTTCAGTAACAGAAACAAGCTCACTCAACCTGTCTGTATTTACAGTTAGAGTGATTTGTTTAACAGATCCTTAAACCTTCAGGTACTGTTGTGAGCATTTTATATATTTTTAAAAAAACCTATTACATAGATATTGTTACTGTTCCCATTTTACAGGTGAGGAACCTGAGACCTAGAAAAAGGTTAGATAACAGGCCTAAGGCCACAGGACTCTGAAAGTAAGTGAGGAAGCCAGGGTAAACCCAGACAGCTTAGTTCATACCCTTCCCCTGTTCCATCCCGGGCACAGGCAAGTGGCTATTCTAACCAGGGAAGTCTGTTTGGAAGGGTCCTGTTTTGTGTCCCTAAATGTGATGTATTTTCCACTTATTTCCTGAGGAAACTATTGCTGTTTCTTAAAGGTTCAATGGCTTTTTTATCCAATTTGTGATGGAATTCAAAAACAGAAGGAGTAATTTCTCTAGGGAATATCTCTGTTTCTGTAATGGAATAGCCATTAGTTCTAGTTTCTCCCCTTAGCTAGCTCCCCCCAGCATTCTCTCTCTGTCTCTCTCTCATACACGCATGCACACGCACACGCGCGCGGGCACACACACACACACACACACACACTCACGCCTTCAGTGTTCAGATGAGGACCCTGCGGGCCCTGAGTTTCTGCCTGACAACGTAAGATGTTGGCGTAGAGTCAGCCCCTTCCCACTGCCTGTCAGAATTCTACTTTCTCTCCTCCTGTTAGTTTGATAAACCCATTCATCCAAGCTGCTGTAAGATAGAAAAAAGCAGAATTACTAGACTCCCTTAAAGAATTGAGTAATTTTTGCGACATCATCATCTTTTCCCCACCCCAGCATCCCACCATGAGAACAAACAAGCAGGCCTCTTTGTTCGACTGTTCAACACTCAGCCAAATTTGCAAGTGATGATTACTCGGGTTAGGAATTTCATATATTTTAAATGTGGTTTCAAAGGTCTTTTGAAAATTAATTTCTCCTTCCAGCCTTTGTCTCTCTCTTTCTCTTCCCTGTTCCCTCTCTCCTTCCCATGTGTGTCTGTGTGTGTGTGTGTGTGTTTATGTATTTTAAATGTATTCTTTGAGGAGAGACCGTGTTAGATTTTGTCAATGGCACCTTTCCTTGATGGCTATTTTATCAGCATGTTTTTCTTAACCTTCCATGGATACGCATCTGGCCCCAAATAGCGCTTAATGAAGAGGCCTTCGAAATAAATCTCTGAAAACAAAAGCTACTTTATTCATCATCTGCATGAAGAGCAGCCAGGGAAGCTCATCTATGAAATGCATAATAGAAACCAGAGGACTATGTTTGCGTATCTGCCGGAGAGTGGGGAGATATCGATGGTGTTAATAAAATCCTGATTTTCAGTTCCTTCTTCTCTGATCAGAATAAGAATTAGGTTACACAGAAACTAAATGACAAGTGGCAGCATACAGAAGAAAAATGCATTATTTTTCTTATTGTAATATGCTTCTTCCCGTATTCTTTTTCATACCAACACATGGTGCTAACGATCTTTAAGATTTATATATATAAGCTATACATAAAACGAAAGCAGAATTATGTGGGGAAAATAAAATTAGTATATCCACCAACACTCAACTATCATTTTTTACTGTGTGTGAGTGTATGTATAAGGACACAGTCTCATCAAATTTCAAGTAAACAATACAGTGTTATTAACTATAGTCACCATACTGTATATTAGATCCCCAGAACTTATTAATCTTACAAGTAGAAGTTTATGCCCTTTGACCAACACCTCCCCACCACCCACCCCCAGCCCCTGGCAACCACCTTTCTACTCTTTGCTTCGGTTAGTTCAACTTTTTAAAGATTTTATATATAAGTGAGACCATATAGTATTTGTCTTTATATGTCTGGCTTCTTTCACTTAGCATAATGTCTTCCAAGTTCATCTATGTGTTCATAAATGGTAGGATTTGCTTGCCTTTTTGTGGCTGAATAGTACTCACATATATATATATATAATGTTCCATTATATAATAATATATAATATTTGATTATATATAATATATTTTATATATAAATAAATCACTTTGGGTAGTATGGACATTTAATGATATATATATCATGTATATTATATATAACATATATAATATATATTATATATAATTCCATGTATAGTAATATACACACACATACATACTTACATTTACATACACACACTTATATACACATACATATATATGTTAATTTCTGTATTCATTCATCAATGACACTTAGGCTGTTTCCATAAATTAGGTAGTATAACTAATGCTGCAGTGAGTATGGGGTACAGATCTCTCCTCTAAATGCTGGTTTCATTTCTTTTGAATATATACCTAGAAGTAAGATTGCCATATCATATGGTAGTTCTGTTTTCAATTTATGGATTTATGGAGGAACCACCATACTATTTTCCATAATGACTGTACTAATGCACATTCCCACCAACAGTGTACAAGTGTTCACTTTTCTCCATACCCTGGCCAACACTTGTTATCTCTAGTCTTTTGATAATATCCATACTAACAGGTGTGAAGTTATATCGTATTTTGACTTACATTTCCCTGATGTGTAGTCATTGTCAGTACCTTTTCATATACTTGTTGGCCATTTGTATGCCTTTTTTCGGAAAAATGTCTGTTCAGGTTCCTTTGCCTGGTTTTTAATTGAGTTTGTTTGTTTTTATGTTATTTACTATTGTGTGCGTTCCTTATATATTTTGGCTATTAACTCCTTATCAGATATATGGTTGCAAATGTTTTCTCCCATTCTATAGGTTGCCTTTTTATTTTATTGATTGTTCCCTTTACTGTGCAGATGTAGTCTCACTTGTTTGTTTCTGTATTTGTATTTGTTACCTGTACTTTTGGTGTTATATCCAAATAATCATTGCCAAGACCTATGTCAAGGAGCCTCTCCCCTATGTTCCTCTAGGTGGGTTATGATTTCAGATCTTACATTTAAATCTTGAATCTATTTTAGTCTATTTTTGTATATGTTGTAAGACAAGTATCCAAGTTCATTCATTCACATGTGATATTTAGTTGTCCCTAACACCACTTACTGAAGAGAGTGTTTTTTCCCCATTGTGTATTTTTGGCACCCTTGTCAAACATTAGTTGACCATATAGACTTGGACTGATTTTTGGACTTTATATTCTGTTCTGGTAGTCTGTGTGTATGTTTATATGCCAGTGCCACACTGTTTTGTAATAGTTTGAGATTAGATAGTGTGATGCCTCTAACTTTGTTCCTTTTCCTCAAAGATGCTTTTGTTTTTGTGACTTTTGTGGTTCCATATGAAATTAAGGGTTTTTTTTCTATTTATGTAAAAAATGCCATTGAAATTTTGTTCGGGATAACATTTAATCTGTAAATCACTTTGGGTAAAATGGACATTTTAACGATGTTAATTTTTTCCAATCTATGAACACGGGATATCTTTCTGTTTATTTTTATCTTCTTCAGCTTCTTTCATCAGTGTTTTATAGTTTTCAGTATACAGATCTTTCACCTCTTTGGTTAACTTTATTCCTAAGTATTTGACTCTTTTTGATGCTATTGTAAATTGAATTGTTTTCTTGACTTTTTTTTAGAGAGTTTATTATTAGTGTATGGAAAGAAACACAACTGATATTTGTTGATTTTTGTATCCTGCAACTGTACTGAACTTGTGTATTAGCTCTAACAGATTTTTAGTGGGATCTTTAGAGTTTTCTATATGTAAGATCATATCATCTTCAAATTCATCTTCCTGCCATATTTGGATGCCTTTTACTTCTTTTTCCTGCTTAACTGCTCTGGCTAGCACTTCTAGTACTATGTTCAATAGAAGTGGCAAGAGTAGGCATCTTTATATTCTCCTTAATCTTAGAGGAAGAGCTTTAGCTTTTCAACTTAGAATGTGATGTTTACTGTGGGCTTGTCATATATGGATTTTATTGTCTCTAATTTATTGTTTTTATCATGAAAGGGTATTTGCATTTTGTCAAGTCCTTTTTCTGCATCTTTTGAGATGATCATATGATTTTTATTCTTTATTCTGTTAATGCGGTGAATCACATTGATTGCTTTGTGTATTTTAAATCATCCTTGCATCCAGGGAGAAATTCCACTTGATCGTGGTATGTGATTTTTTTTAATGCACAACTAAATTCATTTTACTAGTATTTGTTATGGATTTTTGCATCCATGTTCATTAGAAATATTGGTCTTTAATCAATCCTTCCTTCCTTCCTTCTTCTCTCCTCCCTCCCTCCCTCCCTCCCTCCCTCCCTCCCTCCCTCCCTCCTTCCTTCCTTCCTTCCTTCCTTCCTTCCTTCCTTCCTTCCTTCCTTCCTTCCTTCCCCCTTATCTAATGAGTTTAGAAGTATTCCTTTGTCTTTAATTTTTTGAGATCGTTTGAGAAGGGTTGTTGTTAATTCTTCCTTAAATTCTTGGTAGCCACATTTCTGTTTTAAAGACTACTGGCACTTTGGATTGGCTTTTTAGTGTATTAAAGTAATCCTGATGTGCTAAGCCACATTACTTAGAAGACTCATAATATATTCTCTATAAACTACCAAGACTGAGGAATGGGATTATCAAAATATGTGGCTAATGGAAGATATATGACTTAATAATATGAATAATCTCCTGATAAATAAGATAACTAAATGATTTTATTATAAAAACTGTATCAGCCTTTAGTCAATACATTAATACTGGCAACACCTAAAGCTTTATTATCACTTACTTGGTTGCTCTTTGACCTTTGTCAATCATTTACCTTCTTGGGCCTAATTTTCTTCATCTATAAAGTGGAAACAAAGTCATTTCTAGTATATAAATGTTGTATTAAGGAATATATAAAACAATAAATGTCAAAATATTCTATACATATGTGAGATTATTTTTTATTATCTTGCTATGGTTAAAGTGTTAGAGTCACAGTTAATAGAATTTCAGATTAATAGAATCATAACAGAATTTATTTTAATTGAGATTTTAGGTTGGTGAGGAAAACATAGGATCATAAGCTAATAGACTTCTATACATAAAGTACTGTTTTCAAAAATATAAGGTTTGCAAATAATTGATTTAGCTTTAAAAATCCACATTTCTCAACCCATAATTACAAGTTTTCATTCATCTTGCTTTAGAAGCCATCTTTTCCACCACAGCATATTCTATGCTGTGTTTCTGGCAAAGATTTCATGACTCAATTTGGAGACATAGATTTTCTTACTTGACAATTCACAAAGCCCATTAGTATTTTAAAGATTCTGAGAATCTTAAGAAACCTGAAATGAATATTTTCCTAACTTACTTGACCATGAAAAATCCTTTTAAAGAGAGCATATATTAACATTCTTTGGGTCTAATATCCCATACCACCTCAAGTTCATGAGCTCTGGAGGTAGGCTGCCCTTGTTCAGATCTACATTGTGTTGCCTTGGCCTAATACCTAACTCTTTAAACCTCAATATTCTCATGTGTAAAAGGGGGACAATGATATTTATCTCATAAGTTTGTTAAATAAGATAATGTATCTTTTAATACATGTTGTTTAGTGGGACAGCGTATGTAAATTATGAAACAACATATTTTAAGATAGGTAAAACCCTGATTTTGGTGTGAATAGGAGCAGGCTGAAAGCACTCGTAGGCTAGTGGTCCTCTCTGGTCTTTAACTCTGCAATGAAGGTGACAGCTGGGCCTCTTCATAGTTCCCCTTACTGTGAAGCATGGGCCCTTATTCATCCTCAAGGCCGTATTCCCTCCTATTGTTAGCATCTGAACGTAGGGTCACCTATTCAAATGTCTACGTGGACCAGGCAGGGGATGCAAACATGTTAAGGGACCCGAGGGGAAGGGCATGGGGAAGTGGTATGGGTCATGGGCAGCAGGGCATTGCCAGCCTTTTCTCAACAGGACCACACTGTGGCCTCCTGGAAGCCCAAGGCCAATATGCCTTGGCTTTTATTTTTTTAAAGAAGTTAGAAATATGGAAGATGTTAAATTTCCTGATTTTCCTATAGACAAATTGTTCAGATTAAAACACAGAGCAGCACACTGTTTGGCCCATGAGCTGTCAGTCTGCAGTGTCTGCATGTAAAACCGACGTCCTAGGGACCTCTGCTAATGAGCTCCTGGGAGCTGCCCTGTCCCTCCCCTGCCAGCTTGCTCACCTTTTAGCTTTCCTCTGACATCTGCCTTTTTCCCTTCCTAAGAAGAAAGAAAAACCATGTCTTCTGTTCAACCAGTGGGTTCCACTGGTTCTGCCTACTGGGCCTCTGCGTCCATCACAGGACTCTTTCCTCCAAGTGCTTCCTACCCAGTAATCACCATTTATTTGATTGTCCACCAGCGTCCAGACTTGCTAGGTTCTTTCGCATGCAGTTCATTGTGGGGATCCAACTGCCTCATCTGTGATCCCAAGGCAACCTGGCATTACAGCCTTCAGTTCTGTTTTCATCCTAAGGTCGTGCCTGCCTGTGTCTCTATGCCTTTCTCTATTTTCACATAATCCCCATAGGTGATCAGTTCTTACAGGAATTAATACTCTATCAGAGGGAACCTTTCTTGATAGTCTTCTTGAGAGTTTTAGGTTAGTCTTTACTATGTCACTCCTTTAGACTTAGCAGACAACTGGCCCTCCATGTCCCATCTCCACGTGATGGATGTGTTTCTCCACTTCCCAAGGAACTGCAATTTCAGATACCTTCATAATCCTGAGGGCTGTCACACAGCCTGGTCTGTAGGGAGGGGGCAATAAAAAAGCCTAGGAGCTAGAGCCAGCTCCCCTGCCCAGGTCCCCCACCCCCAGTTCTGCTGCTTCTTAACTGTAACCCTCGGCGAGTTTCTTAGCCTCCCTGTGCCTCCGCCTCCTCAGCCCTGATGAGGGGTTGGTGTGAGGATAAACAGAAAGTCCCAAGACAGCACTTGGCAGGTAGCTAGAGCTGCATAAATATTGACCCTTAGTGGTAAAATTCGTATTCCTATGGCAGGATTGCAGTACGTGCTTATCAGAGGACGGAGCTCAGAAAACTAGTTTGTCTTTGGCAATAATCTTCTCTTGAACAATATAAGAATCATCTTTTATTTTGAAGACAGCAAGAACCCCATAGCTTCGTGTTGGCAGTGCCATGTTTTTCAGAGCCTGCTTGATTTGTACACTGAGCGCGGCTACCTGTGCAGATGTGCTGTAATGCAGCAGGCTCACTGCAGTGATTCCTTAAGTGTTAGATGAAGCACATTGCAACCTGCCGTATCTGGGAACGCCAGTGGTATCCTGCTAAGAGTCTGGATGCTAAGATTGGACACAGATAAGAAGCAAGGTGTTTTATGAAAATAAATGGTGAATATATAACCTTTTGGTAAATCATTCCCAAGTAGTCATTTATTTTCCTCTATTTTATGGATAAATATGTGTCAACTAGCTTTTTGTGCATAGTTGCAGAGCACATTAAAAAAATTGAATATTCCATACATATAAATGAGCTGCTATATTCTAGTGATTAGAAGCATAAACTTGGATGCCAAGCAGAGAGTGTTTCCATCCCCAGCTCCACTGGGCATAGCTGTGTGACTGCACAGTCACTTAGCTGCAAGTTACAGCTTCTCCATCTACAAATTGGGAAACCAATGTAGTACTTAACTCCTAAGGTGGTTTTTGAAGATTAAATATCAAAATGTATGTAAGGCCTTCAGTTCAGTACCTGGCATACTATAAGTGCTTAGTAATGTTACATAATATATTTAAAGTTGATGGTGCTACTGGACTTGATCTCAGTGTAGGCAAATGTGATCATGAAGAATGATGCATAGATGACCAGTGGCCTTTTATAGAGTGAGATAAACACATTGCATGAGGCTGGAGCAGTGCTTCCCCATGCTCTGTATGTGTCCAAGTTCTCTGTGGAGCTTTCAGAGGAGACTGATGCCCAGCACTATTCCTGGAGATGTAGATTTACTTGAAGAGAGTGTCAGGCACACAGCCAGCCCAGTTGAGAGCCCCTCCACCCCAGCACAGTGCTCCACAGTTACTGAGGTCATAGCTACCAGTGGTACATCGCTGTCGTCTAGCCCAGAGGTGTTCGTTATTTGACGGGGGACAGGCTGGGAATGTGAGCATTCATTCAGATCCATCCTCATCTCTGAGAAAAAGATTCCCAACATAGCGTCTATTGACATGGATTTGAGTAGGAGATGGGCCTCATGCACTATTCACATCCATCTTTTACCTCTCAATCCCATACATGCAGTCCTCATCCCAGTAGACTTTATATTAGTCAGTTGAAGTACAGCTTTGTAAATTGTGCTGAACTGGCCAGCACTTTAATTTTTTGAGGGAAGAGATAGTTTGCTCCACTTGAATTTGGTGTATCATGTCGTATGTTATAAGCATTTCTAGGCCTTTCTCTAAATTTTAAGCTCCTCTGGAAGAATAACTATGTCTTACTTATTTTAAATTTCCTAACAGCTCACTGCTTTGCGTATTGTAGGCTTAGAGTGAAATACCTTGGAAATGGATTAACCATGAGAAATTACTAAGCAGTCATGGAGATGAGCTGTGACAATATATTCTGGTGTCATTAAATTATCCATATCAATCACATACAAAGAACGCATAGATCTAAGAAAACAGGTGTGAGTGCAACGTTCCACTTTCACAACAAACCCAGACTTCTGTTTGTTGGAACTTTTGGTGTTAATGCCATTGAATCTTGGATAAGAAAACCCTACCTTTTCATTTTTTTTGACAAAGTGAATACCATACTTAAATGAAGTTTTCGATAGCTGAAAGTTACACTAAGGCCAGGTAACAGCAGGAACAAGGGAAAACACTAGAACCAAGTGGCTCTAGATGAGATGGTCAGTTATCTGTATTTGAGGGTTGACTGAGTATGAGAAGAAATCTTATGTTCCCTCTGCAACTTACATCAGCTTCTCTGGGCACACCTGGGACCACTCTGTTGGATTCTGTGGGGAAGATCACAGAAACATAGGACATGACTTCTGCTCTCATGAGATTTGCCTCTGGCCCGAATGCCTCCTTGAGATGGGCAATCCAGGTGCCTGCTGGCATGTCCACTCGGATGACCTGTTGTGTTTCACCTTCAACATACTAAACCTCGTTCATCTATGCCATGGCACGTGGAGCTTGAAGGAGCCTCAGCTTTACCTCCCAGGGTTTGCTGATGGAACACTGTTGCTGGATCCATTTCTTCTTGCCCGGGGGATCCTTTTGCTTTCCACTCCTGCCATTATACAATCATCAGTTCACATAGCCCCTCACTCTGCGATCCTCCCAACAGATCATGATTGCTCTGTGGATTCCCATAGTACTGTGTTTGTACTTCATTCCTTAAATTAGTGTAACTGATGTTTAACTTACATATTTAAATTAATTTAACCCATACTTACTTCCCTATTACTTTGTAAATTTTTTGTGGAAAAAGAGTATCTTACTAACCTGGTGTGCCTTTCATGTTTCTTAGTGCATAGTGTTCTATAAATATTTGTTGAATGAATGAGCGAAGAGAAAAGGAAGACCATCTAAGATGGGTCAACTGATGCCAAAGTGTCTGCAGACAATACATTTCGTAGATGCTTATATTTTTATATCACTGCCCTAGCCTTTTAAAATATGACATATTTGGCTGGGCATGGTGGCTCACACTTGTAATCCCAGCACTTTGGGAGGCCAAGGTGGGAAGATGCTTGAGCTTAGGAGTTTGAGACCAGCCTAGGCAACATGGAAAAACTCCATCTATACAAAAAAATACAAAAATTAGCCATGCATAATAGTGTATGCCTGTAGTCCCTGCTACTTGGGAGGCTGAGGTCAGGGGATCACTTGAGCCCAGGAGTTTGAGGCTGCAGTGAGTTGTGATCACACCACTGTAATTCAGCCTGTGTGATAGAGTGAGACCTTGTCTCCAAAAACAAAACAAAACAAAACAAGAAAAACAAAGCTGCCGTATCTACTTTGATTGGTTCAAATCTTTCAGAGACACAGCCTCTACTATCACTTGTCATATTTTAAATCCCTTGAAAACAGCAGTGTGATCTTACAGTGGAAAATTCATCAACCTGCCAACCCTGAAATAGACTAAGCCTCTACCCCAGACTCTTTCTTTGTTTATTGGATTTATGTAGTGCCTTTGCTTTAGAGCTGAGAGAACATATGCTAGTCACCTGGAGAGATCTCAAATTTCAAAACAACCGATAGCCAATAAGAATGGGGAAGACAGCAGACACTGTCTCTGATGTTGACACATCCTGCTTTGTCTCCCCTCGCTTTCCTTTAGCAAAGAAATATTTCATATTCACAACACAGTCGGTACACCTTGCCTGCCACCAGGCCTGGAGTGAGCAAAGCCCCGAAAGGAGGACCTAGCAGGTACTCAGGCCTCCTGAAGTCACAGCTGGCTGCGTGAAGGACCAACCATCCATCACAGTGGGCCACACCGTGCCTGGTCACAGCCTGCTTGCAGCCCGGCCTCTTAAGGCGATCGGCCCTTCTTCTCCCTCTGCCTCATCTCACACATCCTCCCTCTGGCCCTCACTCTCCTCCCATCTCTGCTTTCTGCCTTATCTCCTTGTCACGGTACTAGGAAGAGTGAGCCGACCAAAGCCGTCCTGAGCACTGCCATGGTTCTGGTTCATTAGCAGCACACAGAACAAGCGAGGAGGGGCAGACAGAACAGACAGAATCCTGCCGATTGTGAGTAACAGCCGTATCCACGCAAGGCAAGTTCAAGGTTTCCAGCTCACGCAAAACCACGTCTCGTGGAAGGTTAGCTCTGGCTTCTCCATGAAGGAGCTGCACCTCCCGCCCCCCAACCTCTGTTATCTTCACAATGCAGGGACAGAGTGATACCTGTAAGAGAAGGGGCAGCAGAGAAACCCCTCCAACTGAAACGATGAGCCAGTAGCTGTCTTTTTATGCCCATCCTCTTCCACCTCCCTCTCCACCAAAATAAATAAATTAAAGAAATTCAGCACCCGTGGAAAACTCTGCCAGGAGGAAATTACCTCCTATGTGGTTTGTCACGTTCAGGTTCTTCACACTTTCCGTGGGAACAAAGGCCGTCTACATATTACTCCCTGTCAAGTGGGGACAATGGTGAGGCTCTGCAAATCATTTGAATCTTTGGGTTATTTGGGGAGGAAGTTATTGAAAAAATAGCCTGTAGGAAAATGTTTGATTCCATTTTATTTGGGCTCAGGCTAAATTTCTTATGGCGTTTCAGGGCAGTGGAGAACCGTGGGAACAGGAGAACAGTGGGAGAATCCGGTGCCGATCAGAGTGCAGGGCTGTGTTTTCCGGCTCAGTGCTATTGATCAAACACAATTAATGATGGCCCCACAGGGTAGCAGGTGGCTGGACACACAGCATCTAAATCCCTGGCTAATGATATGGCTCTGTAACAGGGATGGAGACCACAGACTTCTTGATAAATTTGTCTCTCCCTTCCTTCCTTGGCATATCAATGAGTGTTTCCACGTGGCAGGCATGGGGACAGGCCCCTCCAGTCCTGTTCCATACTCCGTCACCCTTCCTGACACTCACTCCCAGGTCCCTCACCTGGCTGCAGTCTCTTCTGACATCGCTGAGTATTTTTTGAGAACAGAAGGGAAAGGAACTTGAGGGCATGTAAGTCTATGATCTTTTCTTTGGAGGGAAGGGGATCCTTCAGTATAGGGCATAGCACTTGGAGAGTGTTTCCTTGTTGAGTATTACAAGAGGAAAGAGAGTTGGCACTTTTGAAGTTTCCCTCAATGAGCAGAGGATTTGTCCCGAAGCACCTTTGTTATTCCCTGAGCAACTTATCAACACCCTTGTTCCTTCAGTTCTTTGTCTAAGTTTATGTTGTGAATTGGTTTTTTTTCTGTGTTTTCTTTCTGTACTTTATTAGCATCTGCGTGACAACAGGGATGGAGACATCCTGATAAATTTGTTTCTCCCTTCCTTCCTTGGTGTATCAGTGAAGTTCAGGCAGTTGTTTGGTTTTTAATACAGAGAATTTAAACTAAAGAGACGTTAGCCTTTGAGGGAGGTAATTAAGAAGTCAAGAGGAGAGCATGGAGGAATTCTGGAGGTAGACTGCAGAGAGCAGCTCCCCACCCTGGGGCTGAGGGAACAAACGAAGAGGCTGGAATTAATGAAACTTAAAACCTCAGTGGAGAGTTCTTCATAGCTAAGGCCCAGACCCCTGAAGAAGGGGAAAAGCAGAGAAGGTGTCTCTGAGTTCAGAGGAGGGACCCGTGGGGCTGGGAGCCACCTCCTAGGAGAGGGTGCTGGTGGCTGTGTTGGCTTCTCTGTGGAGGGCTGGAGGAGGCTGATGCTGCAGATGTTGGGAAATGGTAGTGTGAGTGCAGCCTCTGCTCCTGGTTGCCGGTGGGTAGGAGCCGTGGTGCTGAGCCCTGACAGGAACAGGACGCCAGCAGAATGGAGCCAGCCCCTTCTCCGCTGTCCGGCCAGCAGCCTCCCTCCAGGGCCAATTGGAGGCGCCTAAGAGGGAGCAGATGGCCAAGCTGACGTGCAGTTTGCAGAGCCCAGCCTAGCCTCCCACAGCAGAGTGCAGGAAGGGGATTTGGAGTTGAGAGGCCACAGCTTAATCACTGCTTTGTTAGCCCAAGAGCAAAGCGGAAGGTCCTTTCTGTCTAGTAGCTTTGAGCCCTGTGCTTTCTCTTCTTGTTTATTCCTCCCTAGCTCTGAGTTTCTCCCTTTAGCTCTCCAGAAAAAAAGCCTAAAAGACCCTCAGCATTTCCAGGTGTCCATTTTATAATCCCTTCATACCTTCTGCCTAGGAGGTCCACCCCTTAATCCCTTGATGTGTACCTAAGGGGAAATGACGTCTCTGCTGAACCGCCAAATTTGCTCTCTTTTTTTTTTTTTTTTTTTGAGGAAGAAAGAGAGAAAGAAAAAGAATAAAAAAAGGAAAGAAAAGAAAAAAAAAGAATAAAGGAAAGGAAGAAAGAGGAAGAGGAAGAGGGAGAGAGAACAGGGGTGTTGCTTTATTGCCCAGGCTAGAATGCAGTCTAAAAATTGGTATGCCTGTAATTGTGTTTAATAATAGAGACATAAAAAAAAATGAGGGAAGAAAATAATTAACAAGCAGCCAACCAATATTTCATTTAAACCTGTAAATACATGTGATGTAGTACTGATAAGAGTGTATATTTTGTGTATTTAAAGTGGAGAGTTCTATGAATGTTAATTAAGTCTACTTGTTCCAGATCTGAGTTCAAGTCCTGAATATCGATGTTAACTTTCTGTCTCATTGATCTAATATTGTTGTTGAAGTCTCCCACTATTATTGTGTGGGAGTCCAAGTCTCTTTATAAGTCTTATATATCTGGGTATTTCTGTATTGGGTGCATATATATTTAGGATCTTTAGCTCTTCTTGTTACATTGATCCTTTTATCTTTATATAATATCCTTCTTTGCTTCTTTTGATCTTTGTTGCTTTGAAATCTATTTTATCAGGAAAAATTGCAACTCCTGCTTTCTATTTATTTATTTTTGCTCTCCATTTGGTTGGTAAATTTTTCTCCATCCCTTTGTTTTGAGTCTTTGTGTATCCTTGCATGTGAGATGGATCTGGATGTAGCATACCAATGGGTCTTGGCTTCTTTTGCCTGTCTGTGTTTTTGGATTGGGGGATTTAGTAATTAATAACAATGTATGTGAGTTTGATACCGTCATTTAATGTTAGCTGGCTGTTTTGCCCATTAGTTGATGCACTTTCTTAATTATGTTGATGTTCTTTATTTTTTGACATTTTTTAGAAAGGCTGATACTGGTTGTTCCTTTCTATTTGTAGTGGTTCTTTCAGAAGCTCTTGTAAAGCAGGCCTGGTGGTGATGAAATCTCTGAGTGCTTGCTTGTTCACAAAAGATTTTATTTTTCCTTCGCTTATGAAGCTTAGTTTGGCTGGATGTAAAATTCCGGGTTGAAAGTTCGTTTCTTTAAGGATGTTGAATATTGGCCCCCACTCTCTTCTGGCTTACAGGATTTCTGCTGAGAGATCTGCTGTGAGTCTGATGGGCTTCCCTTTATGGGTAACCTGACCTTTCTTTCTGGCTGCCCTCAGTATTTTCTCTTTCATTTCAACCCTGGTGAATCTGGCGATTATGTGCCTTGAGGTTGGCCTTCTTGAGGAATATCTTTGTGGTGTTCTCTGTATTACCTGGAGTTGAATATTGTCCTGCCTTGCTAGGTTGGGAAAGTTTTCCTGAATAATATCCTGAAGCGTATTTTCCAGCTTGGATTGATTCTCTTCGTCACATTCAGGTACACCTATCAAACGTAGATTAGGTCTTTTCACATAGTCCCATATTTCTTGGAGACTTTGCTCGTTCTTTTTTATCCTTTTTTCTCTAATCTTGTCTTTTTGTTTTATTTCATGAAGTTGGTCTTCGACCTCTGATATCTTTTCTTCTGCTTGATCAATTCGGCTGTTAAAACTTGTGCATAGTTCGCGAAGTTCTCATGTTGCATTTTTCAGCTCCATTAATTCACTTATATTCCTCTCTAAATTGTGTGTTATTTTTAACATTTCGTCAAACCTTTTTTCAAAGTTCTTAGTTTCTTTGCATTGGGTTAAAACAAGTTCTGTTAATTCCCAGAAGTTTCTTATCATCCAGTTTTTAAAGCCTGCTTCTGCTAATGGAACACAGTCTTTCTCCATCAGGCCTTGTTCTGTTTCTGATGAGGAACTGTGATCCCCTGTAGAGGGAGAGGCATTCTGAGTTTGGGTATTCTCAGCCTTTTGAGGCTGGTTTCTTCCCTTCGTTATAAATTTATCCATCTGTGGTCTTTATAATTACTGTCTTTATAGTTGGGTTTCTGAATGGACGTCCAACTTGTTGATTCCCGGCGCTAGAATCTGAGCCGCCAGCCAAAACAGCGGCGTTAAGATTGATGGTGTGTTTACTCTGCACCAAGAACCGCTGCACCAAGGCAGCGGCAAAACCGCCTCACCGGCCTCAAGAGTCGCGCTGGCGACCTGTGGGGCTCCTCTGCTGGGAGTCTCCTGGTGCGTGAGCAACAAAAATTGATCTGAAAGTGTGGCGTCCTCTCGTTCTCTGCTCTTTCAGTGGGAGCTGCAATCCCGAGCTGCTAGTGATCAGCCATCTTGGATCTCTCTCGTCATGTGCTCTTTCTGATACGTTTTTCCTTCTGTCGGCACTGCTCTGAGGGCCCTTCTCCCCATTTCCTGCTTCCCTGTGTCATAAATAGAATTTTCAATGCTGCAGAAGCAGTAGTACTTGAATAGAAATTTCCTCAACAAGGCAGTTTACTTCTACAGATGAGTGTGGCTCTCAGATGGAACAATGGCGAGTGCACACCTGGACAAGAAAGGGAAGGGTTACTTATACCTGACGGAGGTCTCCCCTACTGCTGTGTCATTCCCCTATTGGCCAGGTTTAGACCACACAGTCTAGTCTAATTCCGATTGGCTATTTTAAGGGGAGCAGGGCTATGAGCCGGTGTGGCAGGGTGGGTAGTTTGGTGGGAAGGATGGTTATGGGCAGGTCAGAGCAGGTAAGCAGGGGTCAAAGCAGGTAACCAGAGCAGGTGACTGGAGCAGGTGACCAGGATGAGTCAGGACGGGGCAGGGGACCAGGGGAACAGATGTGAACTGCTGATTAGAACTGGTGGAAAAGATTGTTTACTGAAACTAAAAGGACGTTGAACTTTAAGACAGAGAATTAAAGAATAAGCTGAACGTACTGACATACTGATTCTTTGAAGAGAAACTTGGGGTTCACTATATCTAACACCTGGTACCACAGCCAGATCAAAGCTGGTGAAGCCAGAAATCTTGAAAGAGAGCCACAGGCTTTTTAATTCAAGTCCACAAAAGTTGTTTATTTTCAGTATATTCGAGGCGCTATGGTTAGTAGAACAAGGGAGAAAATGTGATCCCTGCCCTTATCACTTGCCATCAAGTGACACAAACAGATATGTAAACTCTTCCCCAGGTTACAGACTGGGATGGTAATTACCACAGCTTGAGGAGGTGGGAGAAACAGACTGGTCTGAACTAAATTGTGGTTGGCCATGAATGGAAGAGCAGTAAAATAGTAAACGTGTATATTTGCTATATGCTTTACCAACACTGACACCTTGAATCCTCACTGGCAACCCCATGACAGACTGCTGGAATGATCCCCTTTTTTGTTGATTAAGGAAATGCCCAAGGTCACAAAAACTAGCCATTGGCAGAGCTGAGTGGTAGTGGCTGAGTGACGTCCCCCTTAGACTTCATTTGAAGATGAAATAAAGTAACAGCACCTGGCAAGAGAAAGGAGGTAGTTAATTATACTTTGCCTTGTATGGAGTTTTGTAATTTATAAGGGTTTTAAATATGTTATCCCATTTAATTTTCATAATAATTCATAATAAGTTAAGGATATTAGTCTTATTTTGTAGGATTCTACTGAAGCTAAAATGGGAATAGAGATGGTCCCTAAGAGACAGAAGAGGTGCCACCACCATTATGGGTTCAGCATATTCAGGGAGGCCATCAGGAAGAGGTGACACTTTGCTGGGTGTGCTGTGATATATGGATGAACATATGCATGATTTGGGAGTCACATGCACCTGTGCTTCAATCCCAGCTCTCCTCTCGCTCATTCACGGTGCACCCCGGAGAGCAGTAGTTTCTGCACTCCCTTTCCCCATCCACAAAATCTGGACACCACCATCTGCCTTGCTCCATTGTGAGAATGGGCACGGAAGAGTTGAAAACCTTTTTGTCATATGTAGTTACATATATGATAGTTTTTGGAGGAAGGAAGACATCCCCAAATTTGGTTTCCTGGCAAATTCTGTGTGCAGAACTATTATCATTCATTTTGCATAAGGGAAATTAATCATTGAAAGGCTTAGACTATTAGCTCTTGATTGATGACTTTGCTTGTTCATAGCCTCAGCGACATTGCATAGGGTTTATCTGATGGAACACTAAAAAGCTACTTTTCCAGATTCCAAATAGTTAATATTCTTAAACCAGCAAGAAGCCCAGCGTCATTTTGAGAAACAGGAATAGAGATTTGAGTGCAGGTAAGATATGAGGTGCCCTGGAAGTCAGATGTGAATGCCCCTGCCAGGTTCTCTGCTGGCATCTGGTAACAAATGGAATCCAAAATTTGGGTTGCACTTGGTCTTTTCAGTTTAAAATGTAGGAAGGACAAACTCATTTATAATCTTTGTCAGGCTTCCCCTGCTTAACTTGGTTAAACCCAGCATTTCTCAGAGGTACTTGACAATGGCCCAGGGTTTCCATGGTCCCCCTTGTGACACCCTGTGGGACGATGTGTGAGGTGCTGAGCACCCAAAAGCAGATGAGGAAACCTGGATGCAGAAAGCTGGCAGTTAGTGCCTGGTCAGGAAGAAGCAGGCCCAGCCCTGCACTGCTGCCCAGGGCGGTAAGCACCTGCTCCAGAGAGCACTCAGTACCTTCTTCTTCTTCCTGCTAAGCTTGGCATTTGACCCAACAGATGGCCAAAAACATGTAAATATCCATCCATGTTTTGTTATTTGAAGGGACTGATCTTTCTGAGACTTTTACTTGCTGGATGGAAGTTGTGGCTGTCTCTGTGAAGGGGAGACTGACCTGACCCTTGAGGGCTTTGAGCCATATTTGCCAAGATAGCTGGGTCTGCTTCTGCTCCTGGTGCACAGTACCACGTTTTGCACTTCCCATGTCTAAAAGTCCCTTTCCCCTCTGGCCTGTGAGCTCTTGGGAAGCAGGGAGCAGGAAGCAGGCATCGCAGGCCAGACACATAGCAGGCACCTGATGTTCTTTTCTCTCGACTGATGTGTGAGTCCTCTGCAGGCCACTGCCTGAGTTCAGGGCCCGGCATGTCTCCATCAGCACTCCATATTCACATCACTCTGCTAACCAAGGCATCCCAGCGGCCCTCTGTGAACTTTGGTCCAGACTTCGTTGAACTCATTTGAATTTGGTACAAAAGAAAATAACATTTCACATTTCTCTTTAATGTGGAGAAATTGAACTCATTGTCTTTTGTTGAAGTAGACTCTAATATTAACAGGTGGAATTTTATTTTAAATATAGAAAAGTCAATTTTTAAAAACATGCAAATGCATAAGCTGTAGCCAGTATTTCCCACCATTGCATAATTTCTCTAGGTATCGACTAACATTGATATCCTTTGTCTTCTAATTTTCATTTTTATCTAATACTTGATATTTAGAAAATATAAACTATGTTTAAATTATATGCCATAATAATACAGTAGCTATTCATGAAGCCACCACCTGACCTGTGATAAATCTCACCAGTCCCTTGGGTCTGCATGAGTTTCTTCCCCATCCTTTCTTCCTCCTCCCCTTTTCTTGCCCAGACCAGCTATGGATTTTCTCTTAAAAATTTAGGTGAAAGACTGTGCAAGGAGGCTACACCTGTAATCCTAGCACTTCAGGAGGCCACGGTGGGAGGATTGCTTGGGGCCAGAAGTTCAAGAAGACCCCAGGCAGCATAGTGAGACTCTGTCTTTGCAAAAAATTAGTCAGGTGTAGTGCTACCTGCCTGTAGTCCCAGCTACTCTGAAGGCTGAGGCTGTAGGGATCACTTGAGCACAGCAGGTCAAGGCCGCAGTGAACTGTGACTACACCACTGCACTCCAGCCTGGGTGACAGAGTGAGACCTTGTATCCAAAATAAATAAACAAACAAATAAATAAATGAATGAATAAGTGGTCATGTTTAGCTTTTTGGTTTTCTCTCCGTTTCTACCCTATAATTGAAACTTGATGTTAGACTATTTTCTGGAAGTATCAATCAATAAATGTTTTCAGAAGTAATCAACTTAGTGTAACCACTTTCCCTGGGTGTTTTTGTCACCAAAAGAGATAGAGAACAATGCTTCCAACACAGGCATAGGGTGAATGCCTACTGGGGCGTGGAGTCACTGTAGAGAAACAACAGAAACAATCTTAATTCTTTGGCACTATGGAGATCAGGAAGAAATCTAAAACATGTAATATCAAAGCATCTGTCCCTAAAAGACCGCTAGAACAGAATATGGGGCCAGGGGTAGGGTGAGGAAGAAAGGAAGAAGGTCAGATTCAAGGGGCTCCAGTATATAAAAGGCCTTCCTTCTGTGAGCTTTGGAAGTTTGATATTTACTCCAATTTTCAACAAGCCATTGGAAATCACGTCTTAAGTTCTTTGGGTTCATTTCAATTTGTTCATTTTTCTCTGTACACTGGAACAGTCAGAAGGCCAGCTCTGTGTGGATTCAGGCAAATTAAAGTGACTTTGCTAGCTGGGCCTCTGTTTTACCTTGTAGCATATACAGTCCCTATCAGAATGGAGGCCTTGCAGAGACTATGTAAAATGAACAAGAAATGGTGAGCCAGCTCTGAGAGTTCATCTTCTAAGCATATTTAAGGTTAAATTCAAGGTTGGGGGTTCACAGACCTAGCTTCCCATTATGTAAGTTTTCACCTAGCATCTCCACTCATTTTAAATGAGGCAAATGGAGGGCTTATATCTGTCTCACAGTAAGCATGATTAACTGGGAGAAATCATAATCAAATCCATATGTGAGTTCTCTTAAAGTATACGATGGTACAAGGCCATGACGATAGAGGAAAGAAATGCAAGGGAAGGTCTACACAGATGGGCAAACCTCCTGCAAATATTTTACCTCTGAGAGGAAAAATAGAGGGTGACAATGATGCCGCCTCCAGGTATTTAACTGAAAAAAGAAAAGAATGTAAAAAGTTGAGGTGTTTGGTAAGTTCTGAAGATGAGAGAGAGAGACACACAACAGAGAAGAGAAGCTCCCTATATTTCTTCTATCAATATCTTTATTTTTTGTTTTCATAAAAACTTTTGCAAGGTGTAATCTACATACTATACAATTCGCCCATTTAAGGTCTGTAATTCAATGGTGTTTTTTAGTATATTCACAGATATGTGATCTCCAAAATCAAATTTAGAACATTTGCATCACCCCACAAGATACTGTATTTTTGGCATTTTTATTCTGTGTAAAATACCTGGCCAGATGTTCAAAGGCAGTGAAATATTATGAACTCTGGGCTGAGGCCTCCACCTACTCTGCAAGTCCTTCTTTAACCAGAGGCACATGCAATATTTTATTAACAAAGATTTCTGAGTCTTGCTTTTTT